>NC_133122.1:80271882-80396690 GCF_033568475.1 Henckelia pumila | reverse complement strand
TGATGATAAGATATGATCTTATGATATATTAAGTAAAATATGATTTTATTTGTAAAATTTGGGATTTTATAGATAAAATATGATTTTATTTGATATAGAGATAAAATATGATTTTATATGTGAAATGAGATTTTATATATAAAATATGATTTATCTTGTTTAAATTGAATTGCCACAGCATGTTATCCAATAAATTAATTTTGAATTAAATGTTATTGGATAAGGATGATCGATTGCATGACCAATTTTGTAGGTGTATGTTAGAAATTTACATTTTGTCTTTATTATTGTTGGTTTTATTAATGGGCCTGGTTTATGGCCCGATATGAATGTCATATGTAATAAAAGTGGGCTTGGTTTATAGCCCGTTCCCACCCCCTAAAAATGTATCCCCTACTTGTCATTGTTATTTATTGTAAATACATTAGATTTAGTGGGAGATCAAGATTTGAAGATGGTGGGCCCAGCAGACAATGAAGACTGAAGAAATGTAAATTGGAAGCATATGTAATAGGATTGCATTTGCATACTGCATATTACCTAGGATTGGACTAAGACCCGTGATTGGCAACCACGGGTCAATTAGAAATGGAATCGATCATCCTATATAATATGTGATATTATGATTGTATGCATGTTTAGACATAAATTGCGTGAATCCGGCAATGCATGCAATAAATTAAATATGATGAGACAAATATTTTTTATAAATAAAATCCCTCATTTTAAATATGATTTAAAATTTATATCAAGATAAATAAAGGAAATTTAAATATTGTTTAAATGTTCCTACCTTCCATCAACGGTCAATGTATGTGATGCTACCCGCGGATACGGTCCGGCTCATATTATTGGGGGGGGCCCGTCCGTCGGAAAGCTGTACATTGGATCGACAAATGTTGTAAGTTGGGTGGAACTCCCATGGGATCGGCTCATATTATTGGGGATCCACATGGCGACCGTCCATCACAACTTAATATTGATGGGTTCATCTTGACATGTCACTTTAAACGGCGTCATATATTGGGCCCTTATTGGACATGAGTAAATACATGGGGGTTGCTTTGGAAGCAATTGGGCTCTACCTTTTGAGAATTATGGTTGGCTGATATTATTCGGACCATAAGTTTGTCAATTGGACTCCATGTTCTCACTAAGGAAAAAGTTTCCCGTTTTCACTAGAGGGTGGTGAAATCGTTTAAAATAGTGGAGTGAGATTCATAAAATTAAATTCGCCTATTTTATGTCTTAGTAAATTGTTAAACAATCATTGATATATGTCTGTTTTCCTTTTCAGTATTTCATACAATGAATTCGCGAAATCCTTTATTCTCGATCCTCGAACAAAACAAGCTGACTGGCGCCAACTATACGGAATGGTTCCGGAAGTTGAAGATTGTCTTAACTTCGGAGAAAATGCTCTACGTGTTAGAGAAAGGCACCTCCGAAGGAAGCACCAGCTGACATAAGTCCGGAGGAATTGGCCAAACTTGATGCATGGTGTGACCATGACATCAAGACCAAATGCTATATGCAAGCCTCGATGTCTGATGAACTCCAGAGGCGATTTGAGGACACGGTGAATGCTGCTGACATTCACGCGCAACTCAAGGAACTTTTTGGGGCTCAGTCGAGGGCTGAAAGGTTCTCTACTACTGTTAAGGAGTTGATGACGTGCCGCATGCGTGAAGGGACTTCGGTCCGTGATCATGGGGTACGAGTGATTTGGCTCATACAGAAGTTAGCGACCCTTGATTTGGTGTTGGAGCATGAACTCAATGTGGACTTGCTGCTTCTATCTCTTCCTTCTTCATTTGATGGATTCGTGATAAATTTTAATATGAACAAGATAGAGGCCACCCTTGAAGAGATGGTCAATATGCTCGTTACATATGAATCCACACTTAAGAAGGATAAGCCAGCTTTCTTGGTGGGCTCCTCATCTTCTGCTAAGAAGGGCCAAGTATGAAGGGCAAGAAACGTTCTGCCCCACCCAAGAAAGTGGAACCCGAAAGAAGCAAAAGACAAAGGCTTCAAACAATGGAAAATCCAAGGATGTTTGCCATTACTGCAAGAAGCCGGGTCATTGGAAGCGCAACTGCAAGGAGTATCTTGAGCAGTTAGGAACTGCAAAGGGTATGTTCTATATTGAAATAAACATGTCACTTAATACAACTTCTTGGGTATTGGATACCGGATGTGGATCTCACATTTGCAATGATTTGCAGGTGATGACAAGAAGTCGCAGGCTTAGAATGGGTGAGACCCAGCTGAGGCTCGGGAATGGTTCCAGAGTTGAAGCTACGGCCATTGGAGATGTTTGTTTGATTTTGCAGAATGGTTTTAAATTATTGTTGAGAGATGTTTTATTTGTGCCAGATTTAATTAAAAACATTATTTCTATTTCTATGCTTGATAGAGATGGTTATTCTTGTAATTTTGTGAATGGGATTTGCAATATTTACAAGAATGAATGTTTAATTGGAAATGGACAACTTGAAAACGATCTATACAATTTAAAACTAAAAGACGTTCCAGTGAATTGTATTGACAAACCGGCTACAACAAACAAAAGGAAAATCGATAGTCAAAACCCGGCAAACCTTTGGCACGCTAGGCTAGGTCATATTTCCTCAAGGAGGATGAACAAGCTAGTGGGAGAGGGCATGTTTGATATGTCTGATATTAACTCTCTACCTACTTGTGAATCCTGCCTAAAAGGAAAAATGACTAAATCTCCTTTTAAGGGGAAACCTGAGCGTAGTCAGAATCTGTTGGATTTGATCCATACAGATGTTTGTGGTCCATTTAGAGTAGGGACTCAACATGGCCACACCTACTTCATTACCTTTACTGATGATTATTCAAGGTATGGGTATTTATATTTAATGAAATATAAGTCTGAAGCATTTGAAAAGTTCAAAGAATTCAGGCTGAAGTAGAAAACAAGCTAGGTAAAAGTATTAAAGCACTTCGATCGGATCGAGGTGGAGAATACTTGAGTACCGAGTTTTTGGACTATCTGAAAGAGAATGGGATTCTCTCTCAGTGGACTCCTCCTATGACACCACAGCTTAATGGTGTATCGGAGCGTCGTAATCGAACTTTGTTGGACATGGTTCGATCTATGATGAGCTTCACTGAGCTTCCACCTTCGTTTTGGGGCTATGCGCTTGAAACGGCGGTATTGTTGTTGAACAACGTCCACACTAAAGCAGTGGACAAAACACCATACGAGTTATGGAATGGCAAAGCTCCTAAGTATTCGTACTTGAGGATTTGGGGATGTCCTGCTTACGTGAAGCGGACAGTGGGAGATAAGTTGGATAGTCGATCCAGCTTATGTTATTTTGTAGGGTATCCGAAGAATTCAATCGGATATTATTTCTATTATCCTGCTGAAACAAAGGTGTTTGTTTCTAGGAATGCCACCTTCTTGGAGAAGGAATTCTTATTGGATAAGAAAGGCGAGATGATGGAACTCGAAGAAGTTCGAGAAGAACCCGAAATACAAAATAACGATCCTACACCTCAGGAACCATTGCTGGACACGCCTGCACCTAGAAGATCCGAAAGGACTTCTAGACCTCCAGTTCGATATGGTCTTCTTCTTGAAGGGATCAAGATGAACCCGACATTGGATGTGATCCAAGAAACTTCAAGGAAGCAATTTCTGATGCGGATTCGAATTTATGGCTTGAAGCTATGCAGTCAGAATTGGATTCGATGCATACAAACCAAGTTTGGTCTTTAGTAGATCCTCCCGATGGAATTGTTCCAATAGGGTGTAAATGGATCTACAAAAGAAAGCTTGGGCCTGATGGTAAGGTATTGACCTACAAGGCGCGATTGGTGGCGAAAGGTTATACTCAAAGGCAAGGAGTTGACTATGATGAAACCTTTTCACCAGTTGCCATGTTCAAGTCCATAAGAATCCTTATTGCCATAGCTGCATGGTATGACTATGAGATATGGCAAATGGATGTGAAGACTGCTTTTCTTAATGGAGACATTAAGGAAGAAATCTATATGAAGCAGCCTGAGGGGTTCACATCCATGGGAAGCGAGCATAAGGTATGCAAGCTTCAGAGATCAATTTATGGTCTAAAACAAGCATCAAGAAGTTGGAACCAGAAATTTGATGAAACAATTAAAGATTTTGGTTTCATCAAGAACCCGGAGGAACCTTGCGTGTACAAGAAAGTAGTTAAGGATGCAGTGACATTCTTAGTACTTTATGTTGATGACATCCTACTCATTGGGAATGATGTAGGGATGTTGCAGTCAACGAAGATATGGTTATCAGGTAGATTTTCGATGAAGGATTTGGGTGAGGCATCCTACATTCTAGGGATTCAGATCTATAGAGATAGATCTAAGAGAATGATAGGACTCATTCAATCAACCTACATCGATACCATATTGAAACGGTTTTCAATGGATGGGTCCAAGAGAGGACATCTACCCATGTGTCATGGAGTTTCTCTATCCAAGTCTATGTGTCCCAAGACTGATGCAGAGATAGAGAATATGACACATGTACCATATGCGTCAGCTATAGGTAGTATCATGTATGGGATGATATCTACCAGACCGGATGTAGCATTTGCTCTGAGTGTCACGAGCAGATATCAGTCTAATCCTGGTCAAATGCATTGGAAAGCCGTGAAGGACATTCTTAAGTACTTGCGAAGGACTAAGAATATGTTCATGGTTTATGGAGGACGAGAACTCAAACTGGAAGGCTATACCGACTCTAGCTTCCAAAGTGATGTGGATGACTCGAAGTCTACCTCTGGATTTGTGTTCATGCTCAATGGCGGTGCTGTCTCTTGGAAGAGTTCCAAGCAGGACACCACAGCGGATTCCACCACTGAGGCTGAATACATTGCAGCATCAGCTGCTGCTAAAGAGGCCGTTTGGATGAGGAATTTCGTCCAAGAGTTGGGCGTCATTCCTGAATTTGTTGGTCCAGTCCCGGTGTACTGCGACAACACGGGTGCCGTTGCTCAAGCAAAGGAACCAAGGTCTCATCAAAGATCCAAACACGTACTGAGGAAATACCACATCATCCGGGAGATTGTGGAAAGAGGAGACATCACTGTCGAACGAGTGGCCTCTGCAGACAATATCGCTGATCCGCTTACTAAGCCTTTGCCAGGACCATTGTTTGACAAACATCGCGAAGCAATGGGTCTACGTAGTATGACTAGTTGGCTATAGGGCAAGTGGGAGATTGTAAGAGTGGGTGCCCAGTGAGCCAACTGTGTGGCTATGGGCTTTGATGACTCTTTGTATAAACAATCTTTTGTTTAATATTATTTACACTTTTATGGCAATGACTTTATATTACTTCATATTGTTATATTGTGATATACTATTGTTGTTTTGATAAAGACCTTGAATATACTATAGTGTATGTAAGATGTGGTAGAACATGGAGATGTCTATCATGAAATACATCTTATAGTCACTGTATGTTCTAAAACCGTTCCTAGTCGATTGAGCCGTCCGATAATAAGGATAAGGATCGCTCGAGTTTGAGACTAGCATTTGCGATGCGGAGTACCACGTTTCATTGGTAGGGAACATGGAGATGTTCGAAGCATGCAAATGGATATTCATAGGATGAATAATCGAACTACCCTATCCGGACTTTCCAAGTGGTTATCACTTATCGAGTGGATAAAGTCCGCGGTTTTGGTTGTACACCATTAGTCCTTACGACTTGAAACATCATGGAGACTCTATATGCTAGTACTGTGCTTTGACTCGTTTACCGACTCTGAGGGGGTCATCAGGTGTCGAGATTGGGTACAGTTACGACACATATAGGAGTCAATGCATTGTTGTCAAGGATTCACCACATACTTGCGAGTGTGGATATCCTATGCGATCTGAGGAGATATTAGTGTGACAAATCTCTGGCCAGAGTACTTGATGTGATTTAAGAAATGGTTTCTTAGTAGCACATGCGATGTCACTAATTTGATCTTCAAGATGCATTGCATAGTTATCGAATCTTGAGCGACTCTCGATATACCAATGGTTGTTGATTCGATCGGGATATATGGATGAAGGGACCGTACTGTACGCTAACCAAAATCTACTAGTTCTTGTAGGCACTATCAGTGATACCTAGGGAATCATGGGGCGATGTTGCTAGGCGCTTTACCATGATTCGTTGGGCAAGTCGGAAAGTGTTGTTCCGAGTCACAAGGAGTTGTGAGCCCACGGCTAGCTGTATCCCTGAACCATTGAGGGTCACACAGTGTAATGGAGTTTTAATCCCCGTTGAGATAGTTAAATTTAAAGAGTTAAATTTAATGAACTAAGGAGTTGGACTTCTTAATTAAGAGTAAGGGAGTAGGGTTTCCTAAAATGACATAGGGATGGACATTTTTGGAAACCACTGAATTCGGATTCAGGAAAATTTATTTTGACTTTAAAACGTGCAGAAATGGTTTCTGTGCACATTGGTGAAATCGTTTCATCAATCGGAGTCACGATGAATTTTATATTAATTTCTGAACGAGCGGGCTTTGCTTGTCGGGCCCCAGCTTATGACTAATGGGCCCTAAGGTGTTAGTGGCCTGCATTATAAATAAGTTATTGCAGTACAGAAATTACACACAACAGGACATAATTTTTGAGAGAAAAAAAATCGAAAACCCTAGTCTCTCTAAAAGAAAATTTCGGCCGACCCCTCCCCCTCTGCCCGAGAAAATTCCGGTCTGTGATTTTGAATCGCGGTCAGGAATAACGAATCAGATTCGTGTAATCTCTTCGCAGAAAACTTCTGATAGATTTTCTAGTGCAATCTATCAGAGGGATTAAACCTCTGTTCGTGGACCTGATTGAAGGAGTTCATCGGTTCCAGGGAGAGACAACAAGAGCAGATAAAATCTGTTGGTGTCCATTAATCTCGTTGCGAGATTGAAGGTAAAATTTAATAACTGTTATTTAAATTTTACACACACAATAATTTAATCGTTGAACGGTTGATACCCACACTATGGAATTGTTCCATAACAAAATTTTAAACTTTCGCTGCACCGGGTATCAATCGTAATTGATCAGAGAGCCGCGTTTCCAACAGAACTAGAACCCTTATTACACTTAATTATCTCCTTTTGTTTCACACTCGATGAATTGTATAAATTTAAAAGATCCTCTCTGAAATGTTCACATCGAATCTGACCAAAATTGTAAAGTACAAAAGTTTACTAGTTGACTCACGATATTTTAAAAATGATTTTTTATGATTTTATGCATTTTATTTATGGAATTTAACAATTACGAGATGTTTATGTATGATTTTTTAAAGTTACAAATTAGTTTAATGTTTTCAGGTTGGGATTAATTATGGAATAATGTACGAGACTAACCTTCGAAAGAGTTAAGAAAAATATTTCTTGTTTATTTTAACTTTAAAGTTAGTGTAGTTTTATTTTAATATTTGGGAGAGATAAATTTAAAAGTCTGTTTTTGCAATTCATGGGCAGACTTCTAAGCCCATTGGTTGCAAATTGTTGAGCGTGTAATCTCTCAAACTTTTTCTCTCACTCACATGTCGTCTACCCCGTTCCTCTCTCCCTATTCACGTTCAAAAATTTGCGCCAATGGCAAGCAGACACCTCTATTCTCGTCCATTCGAGGCTATAATCGCTACCAAAGTACCAATTATCTCCAACCTACAATGATTAGGCAAGTTTTAAATGATTTTGAAAATATAGGTATTTTTTATGAAAAAATTGCATATTTTTGTGTATGTATTGCATATTTCATGAATTTTGAAGAGTTTTGAAGAGCATGATGTAGGATTGTATGTATTCATGAAATGTAGGTCATTTTCGACGAGTTCTTGATTATGTTTGAGAGTTTGCTTCTTTTTAAGGGTTTCAAAGATTCCAAATATGATTTTGGTTGATGATCGAGGTTTTGATGTGTTTTTGGGTTCAATCTTGAGATGTGATTGTTTAAAAGAGTGTCTTCATATGTTTCCAAGTTTTTTTTCATGGTTTGATTTTGATTAAAATTCTTATGGAAGAGTTTAGTGCATGCGAATTTGAAAATTTTTGTGCAGCCAGAAGACACGCGAATGCGCCTCCAAGTGTGGGTAGTGATTTTGCACCCATGCAAGAAGGCATGCGAGCGTGCACCCCCCCCCCCCCCCTCCCTGCATGGTTTGGACATCAATTATTTTTTTTTTTTCAAATTTAAGGTCCTAAATTCAATTTTATGGTCTTTTAATGAATTTTAAAATTTTTTAAGATGTATGGAAAAGTTTCGAGTTTCATCTTCGAGAATTTAGATAACGAATCACGTGGATCGGTTTAGTTATGTAATGCACCTATATGTTATACTTCTTCATAAAAGCTATGTTCTTATGAAATACATCAAATTTTATGAAATTTTAGAGGAGTGCTTATTTTTTTCATCTTAGCATGCATGATTTTGGGCACGAAAGATTTAAAGAGCACGAGTAAATGATGTATGACATGCTAGAAGCATAAGAAAGTTTATGAAGATGAAGTTATGAGAAATTTTATGATTTTTTGATGATTTTAAGATGATGAATGATGTTATGATTGCGTAAAATCCTTTGATTTCTTGAGTGAACTTGTGGTGGTAGTATGGGATTGGTGCCCTGGGATGAGCTCTGGGGAGGGCCTTTCCAAAAGAACAAAATTTAATGTGCATATCGACGACGATCGGTATGGGACATTATGTATATTGGCACAAGATTAGTATGGGTTGTACCAAAGTATATGCATGTTGTAAAACGACCGTAATCACGGGATCCAAGAGCTCTGATGTTGCCACATTTACGCATAATACATCACCCAAAATAAAGTAGATTACATTTATTTGTTATGCATGATATGTTATGTTTAGATATGTCAATGCATTCTGTTTTGTTACGTTAATTTAAGATATGTATATTCTTGTTGAGTCTTTAGACTCACTATACTCGAATGGTGCAGGTGTTGGTGATATGAATGAGATTATTGATGATTATGTGGAAGGACAGGAAGCGGAGTAGCCGGGTTCGGCAATGAAAATGCACGAGCGCGCTGTCATAAGAACTCCCTTGTTTTGTGCATCTTTGTAGGAAAAACACTTTTATGATGTGAAGTATTTATTACGGTTTTATCGGTGCACAAGTCCTTGAAATAAATTTTTTTCATTTTCCGTATTTTAAGAAATTCCTTTAATTTTTAGTATTGTCCTTGAGTTTTGGGACGTTACAAAATTTTTGCTGCAAAACCACAGAAATGGACTGCCACCATTATCGAGTTCTTCCTTGTAAATTCAAGTCAGTTATTAATAGTTTCTCTTTATCACCAAAACTGAGTGTGAAAAAGCACTGCTTCATTTGATCCACCCAAAGCATGCTCCTCTTTTGAGGGGCTGAGGACCTATCTTGACAAATTCAAGAATATCGACTCTCGCCTTGTTCTATTTTCCTTCATAGGAATAAGGAACATACTATTTATCTTGTCGGACATATCCATTATCTTCATGGATATTCTCGGTACCATAATTCCCACCTGAAATCTGGAACAAAACACAACTTTTAAATCCCAAAACCGATACTATGTCTCAAAACCATAAGATGCTCTGATACCATAAATTTAGTGTCCCGGCCCCGATCACCTACTAATCAAAAACTATTAGCATACAATTAACATAACAAAATAGTAATCAAATAAAACATCAAAAACTTAAAAAAATACTAAATCGATGGGATAAAACTGATAATTAACTGGAAACTCAAGAATAAAATAATATAAAATCCAATCAAATGGATAAGAATACTGAATTATAGATTAAAATAAAACCACTAGCAACCCATACTCCCAAGGCCTGATCACCAATTACGCACATGTCCAACTCCTGATCAACCTAAAATTGTTCCGTCGAATGGAGTGTTCAAGGCAACAACACAGACGTGAGCGCTAACACCCATAATGTAAAGTATGAGTATACAGGTCTATGTGATTCATGAAACATGAAACATGAATGCTCTGCTACACTGGGATCAAGATCTGGAATATCATGCTCAGAATCAAAGTCACCTTCAATATGCGCATGCTGCCCCCACAGGATCCAGTTGATGCCACACATATTGAACCCGATCATGGACTATCATCGTCATAGGTAAACCGCACATGCTGCCCCAAAGATCTTGTTGTTTTCTCATGGTACCCGATCGTACAAGGAAACAATAGGGCTGAGCAACCCTAGAGCAATAGGCTATCTCGAAAGGATAACAGGCTCCACATGGTATACCAATTCCTCATACAGTATCATGCATAGTAATAACATACATCACATGACAGATAATAATGCAAAACGTAAACATGCATACTCAGCTGGCTATCTCTGTCCGTACTTAGAACCTCAACTTACTAGTCTAGTAGCACAACTGTCTACAACCCAAGCCTACAAGTCAAGACAATTTCATGTCAATATAACTTATCTAAAAGCCTTAACTAGAATAATAGCTACTCCAAAAAGCTACAAGAGTCTAGACTTATACATGCATCTGTCGTCAGCCCTCTGATGTTGAAGGCCTTGACCCAAGCCCGCAGCACCTCGCTTGTGCCTGACCCTCGATAATACGACTAGAAACCCTAAAAGCATAAACTGAATCACACAAATCCTCCTCCAAACACACACCACTATGAAAAGTCTCGGTATTTGTTCATAGTCCTCGATTGGATGCACCGATCACGAGTTTGGACATTCCGAACTCGCATACTTCCCACGTGCCAATAGAATTTTGACACCTCACGGGATAGCTATGTTTGGATTCTCCGATCTTGGTTTTGGACCTTCCGAACTCCTATGTGTCTATACACTATTGACACATCTCTATTGTGCATGGCCTAACTGGGTCGGATTTTTAGATCATGAGTTCGGACGTTCCAAACTTCTTTGTGCTTCCGAACAACACCCTTGCCATCCAAACTCATTCGAACCCTCCAAAATCCCTTCACTTGAGTTCGGACCTTCTGAACTACTTGGCCCTTGGGGTCCTCTGGATCATTTACGAACTTCTCATATGGACTTGTTAATCATTTTTTACCTATTTAAACATTATTTGAAATTTTAATCACATAAAATAGAAGTCGGGTTACTACATGATGACATCGTGGTCCAAGGATATTCTGATCAAGGGTTGGGATCTTTGATAAAATGATGTAAGAAAAGGTTCAAGTCATGAGTGCAATTCACTCTACTAATAAGGTCAATTGGACCTCTATATTTTTCAAAGCTATGTCGGAAATGGTTCAGAGGATAGAACTCTACTGCTATGATTGATGCTGATAACTTTGTGGCTTTGAGACCTAAAACTTTATCATTTGAGTTTGTTGAAGTGAAAAAGAAAATAGAAGCTAGGAAATAAGCTGGTCATTCGCATTTCTACTCAAATTGTTGAACATTTTCAATTCCTGTTTGATGCTAATGCCAAAGAGGGTAGAAAAACCAAGACATATATTTTTGCTTAAGCAAGAACTAATACTGAAAGTGAATGAGATAAAGGGGTAAATCTCATGCCAGTGGACATCTATCCAGCACCAAACTAGCCAAACTAATACTTTTTATTGAAATTAAATGGTTTTAGGGAACTTTTAGTTCGATAAAATATATTATTTTGATACTTTACTGATCTTTCTGTTGTTTATTTACTTTGCTAATTCTATATTCTACTAGGTTTTGGCATCACCAAAAATTAAAAAAAAATCTATTAGAAACTTTTAGATTAGGTGATGTGCTACTTTCAATATTAAGAAAAGTCAGTAGAAAAATTCTTGTATAAAGATAAGCAGGCACAAGACATATACTAAAAAAAAAAAGCAGTAGTCTTGTTCCCATAAGTAAGATAAAATAAAATCCAGTAAAATTTCTTGAATCTGTAGTAAATTGATAGTTGTGTTTTTTTGCAGATTTTAATATCATTATGTTGTTGTTTTTCATGTATTTATATGTTTTGATTAAGTATTTTGTTCATATTTCATGCATCTTGTCTTCATAACATGCTCCTGGGTTTATTGTGTAGGATGTAGCATTTTGGCTGTAAAATTGAATCAGAAGTTTTCTCGCTCGATCCGCCAATTTCTACCGATCGAGCGAGAGGAGTATTGAATGTGAAGCAGAGTTTTGTCCCCTTGATCCGTTGGTTTTTACCGATCGAGCGGGATAAAGGAGAAAAAACGGAAGAATTGAGGCAGAAGTTTGTTCGCTCGATCGGTATATTTCTACCGATCGATCCAAACGTAATTCTTGGAAGTTATTTCAAAAAAAGGAAACTTGTCTTTTGAGGACTCTAGTCTATATTTAAGACTTTTATTTCGAATTTTACCTGCTTTTGTAATCAGACTTGAAGGTTTTGACACCAAGAACTCTTGGAGGCTAGGTTTTTCTTCGTAATTTTCTCAGATTTCTTCTTTTCTTTTGGAATTCTCTTAGGATTTTCATGAGTATGTGTGGCTAAGTTTTAGAACTTGGTTGAGGAAGATAAACCCTTGAATTTATTTATTTATGAGATTCGAATTTTTAGTGTTTGATTTTTATTTGAATATCAAAAGTTGTTTAGGATTTATTTTATGCTTGTATGTGAGATTATTGGCTTGATCACCCTTTGATTTTATCATACAATCTACTGTTAAATTAGAAGTCAAATCCGTAATTGTTTGATTTCTCTAATTTGTGAAGCAACTGCAATTAATAATCTTCCGCTTGTGTATGTGTTGTCTAGATTCATCAGTTTTACTAGTTTGCATGCTTCCTCGAATTTAAATCTTAATCGCTTGTATTGGATTAATTCATTGGTAAGGGTTACTTTAGAACGCTTGTGTCTAATTAACTAAAATTAAGGTAAATAGAATTAAATTTTCAATGATGAATATTCAATGGGAGTTAATTATTTTTAGATAATCGAAGATCGAATGAATAATTTCAAGGGTGTAGTCGACCGATATAACAAGACTTGTTTTAATTGATTTCTTCGATATAATTTTTATTCTCGCATGCTAGTTGATAGAATTTCATTTTAAATTGTTTTTAATTAATAGTAGTTAATTTCAATCCAAAAACCCCTTTATTTATTTTTAGTATTTTAAGAAACATAATTAAATTTTACTTTTCTCGTGGGAACGATCCCTACTCTCACTACTACATAATTTATTTATTTGATTTGAGTTGGTTAATTTGGGCATGGCACAACTGAGCGTTACCATAAATAATTTCAATATCCTGTATTCACTTGTACATACTATTTGTCTGGGAATGTCTAAGTTTATGAGGTCGTTCTGTTATTATGTAGAAGATCATTTTTTTTACATTTGTAGGTATAAAATAAATAACAAACATATTCTTGGTACATTCAACAGATAAAAGAACCATTTTTATATGAACGTAAAATCTGGTATAAAAAGGCTTCAAAATAATACAAGCTGGTTCTCTCTCGAACTCTGAAAATTCTTTTGAATCATCTTTCAAAACTCAAGAAACTCAATCATATAATTATAAGTCTCAAAAACCTGCATGCAATCAAAATCATATCAGATCCAGAAGATCATTTATTTTATTTTTTTACACTCACTCATTTTTAGGGGTGGGTTTTCGATATACCGTATAAAAAATATTGGTATAAAAAAAATTCATACTGGTACCGATATCAAAATTTCGAAATTTTGGTATGAAAAAAATCCATACTAATACCGTAGAGATAACGAAAAAAAATTGATATATCAAAAAAATATCTATATATCGAAAAAATTTCGTTACGATATCCCGAAAAATCGGTATTTTGGTTTGGTATCCCAGCCCTAAGTCATTGTATTACCAGTTATATAGCGTGAAGTAATTGTAATATGCGAAAATAGTATTTTCCAAAATCAATACTATTATTTCATTGTGTTGTGTTGTATACTAGAAGTTTTAGTAGGCAAGGGTCTTCCTGAAATAGTTATGCACAAATATGTAATAATCAAAGTTTTCTAGTGATATTTTTTGGAAACAAAAGAAGGGGGGACGTAGAAGACCTTATCCTTCGAACTTCCAGAAAAAATCCATACTAATACCGTAGAGATAACGAAAAAAAAATTGATATATCAAAAAAATATCTATATATCGAAAAAATTTCGTTATGATATCCCGAAAAATCGGTATTTTGGTTCGGTATCCCAGCCCTAAGTCATTGTATTACCTGTTATATAGCGTGAAGTAATTGTAATATGCGAAAATAGTATTTTCCAAAATCAATACTATTATTTCATTGTGTTGTGTTGTATACTAGAAGTTTTAGTACGCAAGGGTCTTCCTGAAATAATTATGCACAAATATGTAATAATCAAAGTCTTCTAGTGATATTTTTTGGAAACAAAAGAAGGGGAACGTAGAAGACCTTATCCTTCGAACTTCCAGAAATAAATTTTTGTGCCACCTTTCCTATATACTTTTTTTTTTTTTAATTTCATAAGTTTTGTAAAGTGTTTCCGCACTTTTTCAGTAGTTTGCTGGACTTACAAAGTATCGAAATCGGCTTCTTACTCCTAAAAACGATTAGAAGCACATATTTCAGAAACATATGAGTAAAAGTTTGGAATGTTCATTGAAACCCCTTCTAAGTACTTCACGGATTCTAACAATAATTAATTGACCAGGATTCGAAATAGAATTTTTTTTTTTTTTCGAAACATGAAATCCCTTTAAATCTACTTTAATTTTTTAATTAAAATTAAAAATCATAAAGTAACGGCGCCCTTTATTGTTCATTGACATTTTCCTCGGAACCAATTTCGAGCACTCTGAATTTAAGAAAGATCTTTTTGGAATGATTAGAAAATATATATCGAAATAGACACTTAAAAGTAAACAGTTAATCGTAGAATTAAATAATCAAGTAGAAACAAGCATATAGCTAGTTTTGTGGACGATTTTGTACATTAAAATATACTGCAATTTTACCAATTACTTTGTTTGCAAAATGCACGTAAATGAGTTTATATACAACGCAATTTCACCACTTTTTTTTTTTTGAACATTTCACCACTTCTTTATCTATACTAGCAACAATGCACACACAATGTATGTGTCTCAAATATTTTATTTTTAAAATTAGTTTTTTTAAAAGAATTTTTATACAATTTTATATCGAAATTAGATTCGAATATAATTAAATTTTTAATATTTTTATTATTGAGATAATTTTTTTTTTAATTTGAAAATTCACTAATTTAGTAATTGACCGATCAAAATTATATGTTATATTTGTAAATTGAGGTTGTGAGAAAAAAATACGTGGATTAACTTGATTGAATGAGTTTTTTTAAATAAATAAAATGTGGATAATTGGTAGTGAGAAGTTGAAGAGTATTATTAAAATAGAAAAAGGCTTCACCAAAATGGAGGTTTTTATTATGCACTCTCCCTTTATATATAGTAATAGATATATATTATTTATATTTGTATGGCTCTTGTGATTTGACAATAGCTTGTTTGGACTCTCCCTGTAATACTTCGCTTCAGCATTATACCCAAATAAAAACAAACCTTTGAAAAAGACAATAACGTCTAAACAGAAACAAGGAAAGAAAAAGAACCGAAATCAAAGACAAAAATCCTATTTATATTCAAAGATAACAACAAAAATAATAATAATTGGTAGTGTCCGAAGAAGTGGTAACGTTTGCGGTGGGCAAGAAAAGAGAGCGCAAAATACATAATGACATCTCTGCGGAGCATTAAGTAGCCATTGGGCAGAGAGTATCATTATAAACCAGCAGGCAAAACCCTACGATTTTTATTCAGCCGTTGCAGATATATATAAATGATTATGTATGTCTTTAGAGGCTCCGGTTATAAAATGTATAACTATGACTAGCTAGTACCTATATATATTTATAGCACATTATGTGCATTATCTATTATACTTATATAATAATATAATAAGAGATAAAAACACAATGAGGCGGAAGAATCTGTGTAGCCGACCCACTCAGTCATATATGTGTGCATGTGTCACTTTGTTTGCCAATTAATGAGTATCCTATCCCAAGATTTGGCATGATTATTTGGCATTGGCCTTTTCTCAATCCTAAAAAGGTTTTATCATCAATTTATATATATATATACGTTGAAATGGATTGTTTTAAAACATTAATTAAAGATACAAGAGAGTGATTAATAGTTTTATAAATTTAATACACTTTTTATGTGCTATAATTCAATATATTTTTATGTCATTACATGAATAATGGTCTTTAATGATACACATAAATGTCCCTTATATGAAACATTTACTGATATTAAAGTTTTGATGACACTTACAATAAATGTCTTCTATTCTATATTCGTCTTAGTCTTGGTGACATTTTGTAATGTCAAAATAAGATATTAACACTGACTTCGAATTAAGGATTTCATAACATAAAATATCAAGAAATGTTAGTTTTAATGACAGTTATGTACGTTTTGTACATTTATTTATAATTACATTAAAAATTGTCACTACAAGTTGTGACATATATAAATGTCTCTTATGATACTTTATATGAACATTGAAAAGTGTCATTATTTGTTATTTATAAAAACATTTTGAAATGTATTTTTATAATTAGTTACAATAACATATATAATTGTTACAATATATTAGTATTGATGTTTCATCAAGACACAAAAAAAAATTGTCATATCATGAAATAATTAGAGATTTTTATGCAAAATTCTCATGGATAGCAAATTAACCTAAAACATAAATAAAAACATTAATAGAAATCAAAATATCGATACATGATTTTCATATTTGTGTTCTCAACTTACAAAATAATTTTTTACATCGAAGTGGTGATCATGTACCAAAACTAATTTTTAGCACTAGCAACAGAGTGTAATAAAACAAAAAATTAGACGTCAACTGGTTTGTAGAGCATCTTCAACCACCTCGTAGAAAACCTTCAACCTCCGTTCCACATAAATATTCATTAATGTTCGTTGTTTGTTTTTTGCAAACAGTGTTTTCATAATCGGATGATTGAACTGGTCTATCTAAAAAAACGGTCCAATTAGTCTGACAGGAAAATATTTTATATAATTTAATATAATAAAAAATATATTTTGAATTTTAAAAACTCCAAAATTATATAAATAGACAAAAAAATATATATATTTAACTTAGATTGAAAGCTAAATAAATATGTAAATATATTCAAAATATCATAGTTATAAATTATTTAAATAATAAATTATTTAATTTAAAAAATAATATTTATTAAAATAATTTTTTAAATGAAGTAAAAGTTCTAAATAATAATGTATATATATATAAATATTAAATTTAAAGTTTTAAAAATACAAAAATTTAAATTTTAAAAAAAATTAAAAAATTTCGAAAAATCGATTCAACCGATTCAACCGGTTGAACCGATTTTCCGGTTCTTGGCCGATCCAACCGGTTCTTGACCGATTTTGACTGGTTGGACCGCTTTTTTGGTTCTTAGAGTCTTTCCGGACCGAAGAACTGACCGGTTCCCAGTCGAACCGGCCGGGCCGGTCCATTTCCAAAAACATTGCCTGCAAACACAATTTACGTACTTGAATAAGAAAATAAAACAATAAAAATATAAAGTGAATAATAGGTAACAATTTATTGAATATAATATCAAATGAGAAATAAATATCATTTATCCAAACATATCTAATTAAATTCTTATCAACCGTCAACTGCAAATATAAATTTATATAATTTATATACGCTTAAAATTAAATGATATAATAAGACTTTAAACAAAAATTTACTTGAAAGTTGGAATATACCAAATAACATGTTCCCTAGCTAGCTACCATACTACCATGTTCACTTGCATAACAGAATTTATATAATTAATAAAATACGAAATAATCTTACAAATAAAAAAATGTTACTTCAGAATTATAAATCAACCAACATATCCTCTTGTGGAGCCTGATAGTAATTTATTGGATAAGGTCTCGAATTTAATACCAGTTTGTAACAAACAACTTTCCTGAATTTTTTTCCATAAGACGAAATATGTCAGTCATATTATAATGAACTTATAGGAAAAATATTTTCTGTTGTCAGTCATATAATGACCTATAGGAAAAATATTTTTTGATGCGGCGAAAGCGAAATAACATTGATATTTTGTATTGAAATAGACATGATATATAATATTCTATGCGTGTAAATAATTAAATTAATTATTATTTAATTCTATGATGTAAATTAGAGAAAACTATTTCAATGCACAGTATCATGTGATGTTTCTCTCTTTAGAATAGAGAATCTGAATCCGAACTTATATAAGATTTTACGTTTCATAGAGACCTAGTTATATTCTGAAACATGTAGCTTCTCGATTTCGGCTTGTCTTGAAAATTTAAAAAATTGATAAAATCTATTTTTTTTATATAAAATTATAGAAAAAAATTAATAATAAAATCTATCATTTTACATATTTTAAAAGAAAATGTTCTAAATTATAGAAAAAAATTAATAATAAAATCTATCATTTTACATCTTTTAAAAGAGAATATTCTCAACTCAAGGCTAAAGTAGCAATTTCTCAGTTGTCACGCACTGTTAAAAAAGCCAATATACATGGGTGGCTAGAATCGGCTTTAGTTCATTTAACGCCATCCACTTGAACGTGTGAAAATCATAATTAACTCAATTCCTTTGTCTTTTTTCCACCTCCCGTCGTAAAGAATGTTTGAATTAAAGTGAATTGTGATAATCTGGGATAATATGTAGCTATCCGTGATTCTCTCATCTAAGAACACAATGGAACTTAAAATTTTATATAATATTGTCATACAAATATTTATTGAATATCATTTGGATTTACTGAATACATCATTCATAAGATGTTCTGAAATAATTTATCTTTAGTGATAATCGTTTTTGCAAAAACTATTACAGATTTTAAGCGGATATAATTATTATTTTTTACATTTCTACGAACAATTAACCGAATTCATAATCACTTATTTTTAGAGATTGCAAACAGTAACTTATTTAATGGTTGACTTGTATTTTAGATATTCAAGATTTGATATAAATCACATATATTATCCATATGTTGAATATTTCCTAGTCCAACTAGGATTCTAACAATCTAGTAACGACTCGAGTAAGTTGTGCTACGCAAAGCTGGACTGTTGTATAACATCAAGAATGAATGGAAAAAGGTGGCTGTTTTAAACATCATATTCCTCGTTTTCCTCGTTATCGTGTACTCGGTTGGGGATTATATGTATTTATAAGGGGATTATATGGTTGAGGGGAAATTAGGTTACAAATATGATTGATTATCGTGGATCTTTTCCTTTTTGTAAATGTTTCCAGCGCGGATCTATGAATTTGGTTGAGGTGATGTATACTTTTAATAAGTTTTGAAGGAAAAAAATGACTCGTTATATTTTTAATTTTATACATTTAATGCTAACTTTTAAGTGGAAGATTAACAACATTTTTTTCGTTTTTTTCTTGCTTTTGAAAACTGATTTATGAAATCCATTTTGTCAGGGCGTGCTACAATGGGCCTCTTTGGTAAAACTGTTCCTAAGACTGTAGGTAAGATATCATAGACGGATCAACTTCAATTTCTCTTGCTGAAACTATATGACTCAAAAATGCAATCTGTTCAAGCCTGAATTCACACTTGCTGAATTTAGCAAAAAGCTGCTTTTCCTTCAGAATCTGCAAAACAGTATTCAAGTGCTGACGATGCTCATCTAGATTACGGGAGTAGATCAGTATGTCATCTATGAATACTATGATTAACTGATCCAAGAAAAGTTGAAATACCATGTTCATCAAATCCATGAATACTTCCAGTGCATTGGTCAAACCAAACGACATTACTAAGAACTCTTAGTGGCCATAACGAGTCCTGAAAGCCATTTTCTGCGCATCTTCATTCTTCACCTTCAACTGGTGATAGCCTGATCGTAGGTCAATCTTAGAGAACACCACTGCTTCTTGAAAATGGTCGAATAGATCATCTATTCTTGGCAATGTGTACTTGTTCTTCACTGTAACCCGGTTCATCTCCCTATAGTCAATGCACAACCTCATCGAACCACCTTTTTTCTTAACAAATAGCACACGTGAACCCACGGTGACACACTCGGTCTGATGAAACCTTTTTATAACAGCAGTTGCAACTGTTCTTTCAATTCATTTATCTCAGTCGGTGCTAATCTGTATGATGCTTTAGAAACTGGCTTAGTTTCAGGTACCAACTCGATTCCAAATTCCAATTTCCTATCTCGAGTTAATCCCATAACATTGTCATGGAAACCTTTGGAAAGTCTTTCACTACCTCGACCTATTCAAGCTTCGGACGGGTTAATTCCTGATCACATGTGATACTTTCTAGAAAACATGCACACCCTTTCTTCAGCAACTCCCATGCCTTGCGTGCTGAGATCACGAGGGAAGAATTTCTTCTTGGTATGAAATATAACATGAATGATTTCCCATTCTAATATTTTAATGAAATCATCCTATGCTTACAGTCTATGGTAGCCTCATGTTGAGACATTCAATCTATCCCAAATATCACGTCAAAATCGGTCATATCCAAAACAATAAAATCAGCGCATAATATATGACCCTGCATCTGAATTTTGCAATTCCTTACTATCCTGTCGCTACTCAACTCTTCCCCTGAAGGCGGTGAAACTCTAAATCCCGAAAAAGACATATCCGGTAATAATCCCAATTTATTCATGAATTTTTCAGACATAAAGGTATGTGCAGCTCCAGTATCTATCAACACATTAGCATGTAAACTGGAAATACTAATCATACCTGTGACAATGGCAGAGTCTGGATCCACCTGGTTCTGCGTCATCTCAAAAAATCTTCCTTTTACCGACTCCTTTGACTAAGGACAATCCTTTGCGCAATGCCCCGACTTCTTACAGTTAAAATAAGCATTAGTTCCCAGCATGCACTGACCTGAATGTGGCCTCCCACAGTTCTGATAGTTTGGTACATTCATCAGTTTTGGAGCAGCGATTGCCAACTGTTTCTGCCCCTGAGGTCGAGGCTGATTAAGGTTATGACGCTGTTGTTGCGGCCTTCCTTGATCTGGAGCTTGATATGACCTCTGACTAGGCCCTTGCTGATCCCTTCCTGGATAACCTGTCCTATTAGCCTCTGACTCCTTTATTATATTGTTTCAATCTTTCTCTGACAACATAGCCTCATCAGCTGCTGTACGGTAAGTGGCTGCCACATTTAATCTGAAATCACGGCGGATGGAAGCGTTCATACCCTCCATAAAATGCTTCAGATCTTCCGTAGGATTTCCAGAAATCATGGGCACAAATTACCGTCCTCTATCAAACTTTTTCACGTACTAGAATATAGTCATGATCCCTTGGTGGAGCTCCAGAAACTCCCTGGCGAGTCTTGTCCTTTTGATCACTATGAATTACTTCCCATAGAATACATCTTTGAAGTCATTCCACGTCAGTGTGGTCATGTTCATAGAAGAACGGGCTCCTTGCCACCAAATCCGGGCATCATCTCGGAACATGAAGATAGCGCACCTCACACGATCTGCATCGTTGAGCTACATGAATTCAAATATGATCTCCAACGACTGCACCCACTCTTCGGCCAGTATGGGATCGGCCCCTCCTTTGAACGCTGGTGGCCCTAGATCCTTAAACTGCTTGGAGATTGGGTTGGTAACTCCAGGGCGATTGTTATTTCCGCCACCCGCCTACGATTATATCAACTGTTGAATCTGTGCCCCCTGGGCTCTGCTATGCACAAGTAATAAATTTTCTAACTTTGCCAGAAACTTGTTCCTCATGTCCAACATTTTCCTCATTAGTCTGTTGTCCGCGAGTTGTCATAGTTCCTGGTGTCCAACATTGTCCACATACTCAATAAAGTTTTAAGCATAATAAAACATACTTTCAGCATTCATAACTCATAAATCTAACATGCAATCATGCATCTTAATCAATAAATAACATAAAACTTACAAACACGAAGACGAAGAAGAAGCATTCGGGTAGTGGCGAGTATGCATGTGTGCGATAAATCCCAGAGCGAATTGCTCTGATACCAAGCTGTAATGTTCCAAAACTCAAGAACGTTACTGAACATACATTCCTCAAAATCTTTGTGCAAAAATTTGCAGAAAATAAAAATCTTCTTCATTAAAAGAAAAAAAAATTGTTTACTCAAATACTAATCATAAAACATCGCACTCATGCATCCCCCGTCAGACCGACCACTGGCTCCTCTTCATGTCTAGCTACAAAGTCATCAATGAAGTCATTAATATCATCATTACCTGCACCATTCAAGTATAGTGAGTCTAAAGACTCGGTAAGAACATGCGTAAAAAGAGTCCTGCTTAAACTTGAGACAAGAACAATCATAGTACATAATACTTAATAAAATGACATAACATGAACATAGAATAACATAGTCATAACATAAAAATTTTCATTTTGAAGTGATGATGTAAGGTCCGAATCCACTAAACTTGCTCACGATGATTTTAAAATAATTTTTAAATGATTTTATGCCTTAAATTGTTTAAGTTATTATTTACTGATTATGATTTAGAGATTATGTTTATTTATGTTTAACAATTTCGATTAAGTAAATGATTCCAGGTTGAGCTTGATTCTGGACTCGCGGGACGAGGCTAACCTACGAACGAAGTGTTAGAACGTATTTTCACGAGTATTTTAAGTATAATATTGATATACTTTGAATAAACAAGTTGGGAGATAGTATTTTTATCAGTCGAGTCAAGGAAAAGTGGTAGACTACATTTTAATTATTCACCACGACGCGAATTAAGTGTTGAAAGGAACACTCTTCTACCACGTTCCCCACTTCATTATGAGTTTGTCTCCCAATAATTCCTCTCCTTCATGCTATCTTATTCTTCTTTCCTTTTCTTTTCATCCTTATTCTCTGATTCTTCCCGGATCACTACACGGTTCCTTCAAGAAATTTCGAAGTTAAACTCCAATCTTGCTCCTCTTCGTGGTTAGTTCGTCTCCGAAAATTCGGATCATCTTAACCTCAATTCAAGGCAAGTTTTTAAAGCTTTTGAAACCACCATTCAAGGTATAATTATTTTAATATGAAATTATGTATGTTGAGATATATATGCATGATTTTTTTAGAATTTCAAAAGCATGAAATTATGATGTTATGAAATCGTGAAATGTAAACCGTTCTTGACGAGTTCTTGAAGTATGGGTTGAGAAATTCTTGATAAATAATGTGTGTTGATGGATTATTATGGGTTAGAGTTGAAAAAGGAATGATTTTGAAAATATGTGTTGAATTTGAAGTGTTGAGTTAGTTTGAGTTAAAGTTTTGAATTATTACATGTGTTGGGTTGTTCCGGATTAGCGATGCTCGTCACAATTTTGAGGATCAAGACTAGTGTCCTATTCCAAATGAGATGAGGCTTACTTTATTTGAAAGCTAGTTTAAATTTCTACAATTTTCGTGTTTTGAGTTTTTTCAAAATCATTTTGGATGTTTGGCCAAAATCGCCCCGAAGTGTGTCGGTTGTTTTGAATTTCCTTAACCGACCCATCTCGGGCGAATGCGTATAACTCTTTACTGAAAACTCCAATTGAGGTTAGGTTTTCGGAATTGTAAAGCTATGATCAAGGGCTACAATTTTCATGTTTACCACGTTTTGAAATTATGAATGTCAAATAGAGTTTGAGAACGAGAAATAAGACCCATCTGCGCAGGTCATGCGCGCCCGCGCCGAAGAAGTGGAGCGGCCGTGCCTAAACTTCGAAATTCATGATTTTGATATGTTATTTTAGGATCCTAAATTCTTTTTTATGATCTTTTAAGGCTTCCAAAATATATTTAAGAGTTTTTATGCAAAAAGTTTCAAGTTTTAACTCAAGAACAAAAAGAACGACTTACGTGGATCGATTATGTTATGTGATGCATGTACATGTCTATGTTCATTCATGAAAGCTATATTCAATATGAAAATATGATTTTTAATCATCTATGATATGCATGAAGTTATCCAGTAAGTTTTAAGATCACGACCTAAAAGTTTATGAAAGGAATCATGATGTTGTGATGAATGATTTATGGCATACAAGCCATACAAAGATGGAATTTTATGATGAGATGATAATGATATGATATGAAAAATGAATGACATGTTAATGTATGAAAACGCTTTTGATGTCTTATGTGTCTTTGTGGTGGCAAACACGGGATTGGTGCTCCGGTTTGGGCTCCGGAGAGGGCCTTTCCAAACATGGCTCATGAGACAGATAAGTACACGGGACTGGTGCTCCGGGATGAGCTCCGGAGAGGGCCTTTCCATAGAACGAATGTTATTAGGCTTAATGCCATATGCTTGTTGATCAACAAGAAAAGGATGAATTTGCCCATTATGACGGTTGCCACAATTTCGCATAATTCGTCACTAAATGATGAGTTTATATTATGTTATGTTACGTTTAAATGATATTTGAAATCTCACGATTTTTACTGCATATACTTGCTGAGTCTTTAGACTCACTATACTTGAATGGTGCAGGTAATGAAGATGACATTTATGCATATGTCGACGAGTTCAATATCGGGCATAAAGAAGAGCAAGGAGTCGGACCGGCGGGCGATGCATGAGTGTGTTATGTGATGAGTGTGTTACAGTTATGAGTGTGTTGTGTGATGAGTGTGCTATGTATTGAGTCATTTGCAACTTTATGAGGTATTTTAATGTTGAAAACAAGTTTTATAAATTTTAATGTTTGGATTTGGTTTGTAAACTATTCTGAAATGTTTTAAGTAAAGTTTGATGTATGCATACATCTATTGAATGTTTTTATTCCGCTTAGATTTTAGGTCATGTTAGTCGAGTAGCGTTTTCATAGGTTGAGGACGTTACAGTTTGGTATCAGAGAAGTTCGCTCTGGGTTTTCTTGAAACATTCATGCATACTCGCCATGACTCCAACGCTCCGTATACATGTCTGTAAGTTATGATGTTTATTCGATTATGTGTATGATAATGCGATGAGATATTGTATGCATGTTATATGTTAAAGTATATTTACGTATTGAATCGTGACTGAGCGGTGTGGATAATATTGGACTTTAGGACTATGGCATCACGTAGGGGAAATAACACCAACGCCAACACCAATGCCGCTAACAACAACCATAGTGATTGCGGGCCAGATAGTGAGAACAATCAAAACAACCAGTTTTTGGCGGGATTAACTGCTCTGCTTCAAGAGCAAAGCCATGCTCAGGGAGCTCAAATCCAACAGTTGCTTCAAGCCCAGATAGCTAATGCCGGAAATAACCATCCTGCAGCTAATTAAAACCCTATCTACAAAAGGTTCTTAGAGTTGGGACCACCTGAGTTCAAAGGAAAGACTGATCCTTTTATTGCGGAACAATGGTTCCAAGCTATGGAGACTGCTTTTGAATTCATGCAGATCACAGATGCGGATAGATTGAGATGTGCTACCTATATGATCCGCGATGACGCTCGTGTTTGGTGGAATGAAGTGAAAGCAGCGTTGAACCTAACCACCCTTACTTGGAATGGATTCAAGGATGTGTTCTACGGCAAATATTTCACAGTGAGCAACCGAACCAGGTTGGCTAGACAGTTTTTGGAGATCCGTCAAGGAAGCATGTCAATTGCGGAGTATGTAAAGATGTTTGAAAGGGGAAGATACTTTGTACTGATGATTTCTGGTGATCCTGCTGAAGAGTTGAAACACTTTACTAAAGGGTTGAATGCATTCATCAGAAAGGATTTTAGACTAAGTTGAGAGAAAAATTACAAAGATGCGGTCGATCAGGCCATGCTGTCCGAAAAGGACAGAAACGATATTATCAGAGAGTCATAGGCAAAGAGATCTAACTATCAGGGTCGAGACCAGCAAGGAAATTCTAGCAAAAAGAGGCCATACCAAGCCCCTCCCCAACACCAACCGTACCAACAACAATAGCCTCGACCTCAAGGGCAGAAACAGTTGGCTCTACCAGCACCAAAACCGGCAAGTGCACCAACAGCTTGTCAAAAATGTGGAAAACTTCATTCAGGCCAATGTATGATGGGAACTGGTGTATGTTATTTGTGTAAACAACCAAGACATTTTGCGAAGGAATGTCCCCAACAAAGAGGACCGGTCAAAGGCCGAGTGTTTGCCATGACTCATGAGCAAGTGGACAAAAACTCAGCCATCGTCACAGGTATGATTAATGTTTCCAGTATTCTTGCTCATATCTTAATTGATACTGGAGCTACACATTCATTCATATCTGTTGAATTTGTTAATAAATCGGGTTTGGTATCGGATAAGTCAATTTCGGGGTTTAGTATATCTTTGCCTTCAGGGGAAGAATTGAGTAGTGATTTGATTATCAGAGGATGCAGTATACAGATGCAAGATCAGGAGTTGCATGCTGATCTTATTATCCTCAAAATGTCGGACTTTGACGTGATATTTGGTATGGATTGGTTGTCTTGTTACGAGGCTACCATAGAGTGTAAACGGAGGACGGTTTCTTTGAAAACTAAGAATGGAGAATCGTTTCTATTCCATGCCACACTGAAAAATAATTCATCTCTTTTAATTTCAGTGGGTAAAGCATGGCAACTGTTGAGTAAAGGATGTGCAGGTTTCCTTGCAAGTGTTACTTGCAACCAAGAATTTCCTCGACCGAAACATGAAGACGTCGAGGTAGTAAGAGATTTCTCAGAAGTATTTCCTGATGATATTGCAGGATTACCTCTAGCTAGGGAGGTAGAATTTGGGATTGAATTAATGCCCAAAACTCAACCAGTTTCCAAAGCACCATACAGGTTAGCACCGACTGAAATGAAGGAATTGAAGGAGCAGCTACAAGAGCTACTCAATAAAGGCTTCATTAGACCGAGTGTATCGCCTTGGGGTGCACCGGTATTGTTTGTCAAAAAGAAAGATGGGTCTATGAGACTGTGCATCGATTATAGAGAGCTGAATCGAGTAACAGTGAAAAACAAATACCCACTGCCTAGGATAGATGATTTGTTTGATCAATTACAAGGGGCAGTAGTGTTCTCCAAGATTGATTTGAGATCAGGTTACCACATAATGAAGGTGAAAGATGAAGATATTCATAAAACGGCTTTCACGACTCGTTATGGCCACTACGAGTTCTTAGTCATGCCGTTTGGAGTTACAAATGCACCGGCAGTATTTATGGATCTTATGAATAGAGTGTTCCAGCTTTTCTTAGATCAGTTTGTCATAGTATTCATAGATGACATACTGATTTACTCTCGTAGTTTGGATGAGCATCGTCAGCATCTAACTACAGTCTTGCAGATTCTGAAAGAAAAACAATTGTTTGCTAAGTTCAGTAAGTGTGAATTTTGTCTAGAACAGATTGCATTTTTGGGTCACATAGTTTCGGCAAAGGGAATAGAGGTTGATCCAGCAAAGATAGAAGCAATTAAAAATTGGGTTACTCCAAAGAATGCTACAGAGATACGGAGTTTCTTGGGATTAGCGGGTTACTTTAGGAGATTCATTCAGGATTTCTCCAAGATAGCGCTGCCATTGACGTTATTAACTCGCAAAAGTGTGAAGTTTGAATGGTCTGATCAGTGTGAGAAAAGCTTTCTGGAGTTGAAGGAAAAGTTAATGACAGCACCAGTGCTAGCCATACCGAAAGGCATCGGTCGATTTGTAATTTATATAGATGCTTCCAAATATGGATTAGGGGCTGTTTTGATGCAAGATGGAAAGGTAATAGCATATGCTTCACGACAGCTGAAGATTCATGAAAAGAATTACCCTACCCATGATCTCGAATTGGCAGCAGTTATATTCGCACTGAAACTATGGAGACATTACCTTTATGGTGAGAAGTGTCAGATTTTCACCGATCATAAGAGTTTGAAGTACTTCTTCACCCAAAAGGAGTTGAACATGAGGCAGAGAAAATGACTCAAATTGGTGAAAGATTATGATTGTGATATTAGCTACCATCCGGGTAAAGCTAATATAGTAGCTGATGCTTCGAGTCGTAAATCTGCGGCTTTGAACAGAATGACAACTCAACAGGAGTTGATTGTAGTTTTTGAACGACTCAGATTGGAAGTGATTGAACCTATGGAGATGTGTACCATATCAGCTTTAACAATGGTTCCAAGTTTGCTCGACAAGATTCGAACAGGTCAAGCTTCAGACCAGAAATTATTAACTTGGAAGCAAAATGATGAAACCAAGGTGGTGTCTTGTACACAGTGAAGGATGGGATCGTACATCACAAAGAGCGAATATGGGTACCAGCAGTAGATTCACTAAGGAAAGATGTGATGACTAATGCCCACACTGTGCCGTATTCCATTCATCCAGGGAGTATGAAGATGTTCAAGGATTTACAGATGCTATACTGGTGGCCAGGTATGAAGAAAGACATCGTTAAGTTTGTTAACGAATGTTTTACATGTAAACAGGTGAAATTTGAACATCAAAGGCCAGCAGGACTTTTGAAACCATTACCCATTCCTACATGGAAATGGGAAGATGTCACTATGGACTTCGTTGTTGGATTGCCAATTACACCACGGAGAATGAATTCAATATGGGTAATAGTTGACAGATTGACAAAGTCAGCTCATTTCCTACCCATCAAAAACAACTTCTCGATGAATCAATATGCAGAGTTATATATTCGAGAAGTAGTTAGATTGCATGGAGTTCCAGCAAGGATAGTCTCTGACAGAGATCCCAGGTTTACTTCGAACTTTTGGAAGAGTTTACATCATGGTTTGGGAACTAAATTGGCCTTCAGTACTGCTTTTCATCCACAAACAGATGGAAAATCTGAATGAGTAATTCAAATACTGGAGGATTTATTCAGGGCTTGCATGATTGACTTTGGAAGAAATTGGGAATCGAAGTTGCCTTTAGTGGAGTTCACCTACAACAATAGTTATAAAACTACTATTGGAATGGCTCCTTATGAGGCTTTGTATGGAAAAAAGTGTAGGACTCCTCTACATTGGGATGAGATTGGAGAGAGAGCTGTGTTGGGACCAGAAATAGTGCAACAGACAGTTGATATGATAGCAAAAATTAGAGACAGGATGTTGACAGCACAGAGCCATCAGAAAAGCTATGCCGATCGGAGACGTAGGGAATTGGAGTTCCAGGTAGGTGATCACGTGTTCTTGAAGGTGTCACCTTGGAAAGGGGTCTTGAGATTTGGGAAGAAAGGGAAGTTGAGCCCGAGATATATAGGGCCTTTTGAGATCCTAGACAAGATTGGAACAAGAGCTTACCGAATAGCATTGCCTCCAAGTCTGGAAGGAGTACACAATGTCTTCCATGTCTCAATGTTGAGAAAGTATATCTCAAATCCTTCGCACGTCATTCGCCACAAACCAGTTCAATGGACGCCTGACTTGTCTTATGAGGAGGTACCTATTCAAATATTGGATAGGCAAGTACGGAAGTTGAGGAACAAAGAAATCAAGATGGTAAAAATTTTGTGGCAAAATCAATTGGTGGAAGAAGCTACTTGGGAAACCGAACATGATATGCGTAGTAGATACCCGAAACTTTTTGGTAAGTCGAATTTCGAGGACGAAATTCTTTTAAGGAGGGTAGAGTTGTAAGGTCCGAATCCACTAAACTTTCTCACGAATTTTAAAATAATTTTTAAATGATTTTATGCCTTAAATTGTTTAAGTTATTATTTAATGATTATGATTTAGTGATTATGTTAATTTATGTTTAACAATTTCGATTAAGTAAATGATTCCAGGTTGAGCTTGATTTTGGACTCGCGGGACGAGGCTAACCTACGAACAAAGTGTTAGAATATATTTTCACGAGTATTTTAAGTATAATATTGATATACTTTGAATAAACAAGTTGGGAGATAGTATTTTTATCAGTCGAGTCAAGGAAGAGTGGTAGACTACATTTTAATTATTCACCACGCGAATTAAGTGCTGAAAGGAACACTCTTCTACCACGTTCCCCACTTCATTATGAGTTTGTCTCCCAATAATTCCTCTCCTTCACGTCTATCTTATTCTTCTTTCTTTTTCTTTTCATCCTTATTCTCTGATTCTTCCCGGATCACTACACGGTTCCTTCAAGAAATATCGAAGTTAAACTCCAATCTTGCTCCTCTTCGTGGTTAGTTCGTCTCCGAAAATCCGGATCATCTTAATTTCAATTCAAGGCAAGTTTTTAATGCTTTTGAAACCACCATTCAAGGTATAATTATGTTAATATGAAATTATGTATGTTGAGATATATATGCATGATTTTTTTAGAATTTCAAAAGCATGAAATTATGATGTTATGAAATCGTGAAATGTAAACCGTTCTTGACGAGTTCTTGAAGTATGGGTTGAGAAATTCTTGATAAATAATGTGTGTTGATGGATTATTATGGGTTAGATTTGTAAAAGGAATGATTTTGAAAATATGTGTTGAATTTGAAGTGTTGAGTTAGTTTGAGTTAAAGTTTTGAATTATTACATGTGTTGGGTTGTTCCGGATTAGCGATGCTCGTTACGATTTTGAGGATCAAGACTAGTGTCCTATTCCAAATGAGATGAGGCTTACTTTATTTGAAAGCTAGTTTAAATTTCTACAATTTTTGTGTTTTGAGTTTTGTCAAAATCGTTTTGGATGTTTGGCCAAAATCACCCCGAAGTGTGTCAGTTGTTTTGAATTTCCTTAACCGACTCGTCTCGGGAGAATGCCTATAACACTTTACTGAAAAATCCAATTGAGGTGAGGTTTTCTACATTGGAAAGCCAGGATCAAGGGCTACAATTTTTATGTTTACTACCTTTTCAAATTCTGACTGTCAAATAGCGTATGAGAGCGAGACATAAGACCCATCTGCACAGGGCATGCGCGCCCGCACCGAAGAAGTGGAGCGGCCGCGCCTAAACTTCGAAATTCATGATTTTGATATGTTATTTTAGGGTCCTAAATTCTTGGTTATGATCTTTTAAGGCTTGCAAAATATATTTAAGAGTTTTTATGCAAAAATTTTCAAGTTTTAACTCAAGAACGAAAAGAACATCGATTATGTTATGTGATGCATGTACATGTCTATGTTCATTCATGAAAGCTATATTCAATATGAAAATATGATTTTAATCATCTATGATATGCATGAAGTTATCGAGTAAGTTTTAAGATCACGACCTAAAAGTTTATGAAAGGAATCATGATGTTATGATGAATGATTTATGGCATACAAGTCATACAAAGATGGAATGTTATGATGAGATGATAATGATATGATATGAAAAATGAATGACATGTTAATGTATGAAAACGATTTTGATGTCTTATGTGTCTTTGTGGTGGAAAACACGGGATTGGTGCTCCGGTTTGGGCTTCGGAGAGGGCCTTTCCAAACATGGCTCATGAGACAGATAAGTACACGGGACTGGTGCTCCGGGATGAGCTCCGAAGAGGGCCTTTCCAAAGAACGAATGTTATGAGGCTTAATGTCATATGCTTGTTGATCAACAAGAAAAGGATGAATGTGCCCATTATGACGGTTGCCACAATTTCGCATAATTCGTCACTAAATGATGAGTTTATGTTATGTTATGTTACGTTTAAATGATATTTGAAATCTCAAGATTTTTACTGCATATACTTGCTGAGTCTTTAGACTCACTATACTTGAATGGTACAGGTAATGAAGATGACATTTATGCATATGTTGACGAGTTCAATGTCGGGCATGAAGAAGAGCAAGGAGTTGGACCGGCGGGCGATGCATGAGTGTGTTATATAATGAGTGTGTTATAGTTATGAGTGTGTTGTGTGATGAGTGTGCTATTTATTGAGTCATTTGCAACTTTATGAGGTATTTTAATGTTGAAAACAAGTTTTATAAATTTTAAGGTTTGGATTTGGTTTGTAAACTATTCTGAAATGTTTTAAGTAAAGTTTGATGTATGCATACATCTATTGAATTTTTTTATTCCGCTTAAATTTTAGGTCATGTTAGTCGAGTAAAGTTTTCATAGGTTGAGGACGTTACAGATTAGGTATGTGTATTTGTGGCAACCATCTTAAGAGCACATCACAGGTTCCCGTAATCACGATCGTTGTACAACAATCATATGGTTTTCGTGTTGGAAAACGCGGCTCTCAGATCAATCACGATTGATACCCGGTGCAGCGGAAGTTTAAAATTTTATTATGGAACAATTCCATAGTGTAGGTATCAACCGTTTAACGATTAAATTATTTGTGTGTGTAAAATTAAATAACTATTATTAAATTTTACCTTCAATCTCGAAGCGAGATTATTGGACACCACACAGATTTCTCTGCGCTTCTTGTATCTCCCTGGAACTGATGAACAAGCTTTCCTTCAATCAGGTCCACGAATGGAGGTTTAATCCCTCTGATAGATTGCACTAGAAAATCTATCAGAAGTTTTCTACGAAGAGAATAAACGAATTTGATTCGCTATTCCAGACTGCAATTCAAAATCACAGACCGGAATTTCTCACGCAGAGAAGGGAAGGGGGGCGGCCGATTTGAGAGAGAGGAGGCTAAGGTTTTCGAAAAACCTGTCTCAAATTATGACCTGTTGTGTGTAATTTCTGTACTGCAATAACTTATTTATAATGCAGGCCACTAATACCTTAGGGCCCATTAGTCATAAGTTGAGGCCCGACAAGCAAAGCCCGCATGTTCAGAAATTAATATAAAATTCATCGTGACTCCGATTGATGAACCGATTTCACCAATGTGCACAGAAACCATTTCTGCACATTTTAAAGTCAAGATAAATTTTCCTGAATCCGAATTCAGTGATTTCCAAAAAATGTCCATCCCTATGTCATTTTAGGAAATCCTACTCCCTTACTCTTATTTAAGAAGTCCAACTTCTTTATTCATTAAATTTAACTCTTTAAATTTAACTATCTCAACGGGGATTAAAACTCCATTACACTGTGTGACCCTCAATGGTTCAGGGATACAGCTAGCCGTGGGCTCACAACTCCTTGTGACTCAGAACAACACTTTCCGACTTGCCCAACGAATCATGGTAAAGCGCCTAGCAACATCGCCCCATGATTCCCTAGGTATCACTGATAGTGCCTACAAGAACCAGTAGATTTTGGTTCGCGTACAGTACGGTCCCTTCATCCAAATATCCCGATCGAATCAACAACCATTGGTATATCGAGAGTCGCTCAAGATTCGATAACTATGCAATACATCTTGAAGATCAAATTAGTGACATCGCATGTGCTACTAAGAAACCATTTCTTAAATCACATCAAGTACTCTGGCCAGAGATTCGTCACACTAATATCTCCTCAGATCGCATAGGATATCCACACTCGCAAGTATGTGGTGAATCCTTGACAACAATGCATCGACTCCTATATGTGTTGTAACTGTACCCAATCCCGACACCTGATGACCCCCATAGAGTCGGTAAACGAGTCAAAGCACAGTACTAGCATATAGAGTCTCCATGATGTTTCAAGTAGTAAGGACTAATGGTGTACAACCAAAACCGCGGACTTTATCCACTCGATAAGTGATAACCACTTGGAAAGTCCGGATAGGGTAGTTCGATTATTCATCCTATGAATATCCATTTGCATGCTTCGAACATCTCCATGTTTCCTACCAATGAAACGTGGTACTCCGCATCGCAAATGCTAGTCTCAAACTCGAGCGATCCTTATCCTTATTATCGGACGGCTCAATCGACTAGGAACAGTTTAGAATATACAGTGACTATAAGATGTATTTCATGATAGACATCCCCATGTTCTACCACATCTTACATACACTATAGTATATTCAAGGTCTTTATCAAAACAACAATAGTATATCACAATATAACAATATGAAGAAAGATAAAGTCATTGCCATTAATAAAAGTGTAAATTATATTAAACAAAAGATCGTTTGTACAAAGAGTCATCAAAGCCCATAGCCACAAGTTGGCTCACTGGGCACCCACTCTTTCAATCTCCCACTTGCCCTATAGCCAACTAGTCATACTACGTAGACCCATTGCTTCGCGATGTTTGTCAAACAATGGTCCTGGCAAGGGCTTAGTAAGCGGATCAGCGATATTGTCTGCAGAGGCCACTCGTTCGACAGTGATGTCTCCTCTTTCCACAATCTCCCGGATGATGTGGTATTTCCTCAGTACGTGTTTGGATCTTTGATGAGACCTTGGTTCCTTTGCTTGAGCAACGGCACCCGTGTTGTCACAGTACACCGGGACTGGACCAACAAATTCAGGAATGACGCCCAACTCTTGGACGAACTTCCTCATCCAAACGGCCTCTTTAGCAGCAGCTGATGCTGCAATGTATTCAGCTTCAGTGGTGGAATCCGCTGTGGTGTCCTGCTTGGAACTCTTTCAAGAGACAGCACCGCCATTGAGCATGAACACAAATCCAGAGGTTGACTTCGAGTCATCCACGTCACTTTGGAAGCTAGAGTCGGTATAGCCTTCCAATTTCAGATCTCGTCCTCCATATACCATGAACATATTCTTAGTCCTTCGTAAGTACTTAAAAATGTCCTTCACGGCTTTCCAATGCATTTGACCAGGATTAGCCTGATATCTGCTCGTGACACTCAGAGCAAATGCTACATCCGGTCTGGTAGATATCATCCCATACATGATACTACCTATAGCTGACGCATATGGTACATGTGTCATATTCTCTATCTCTGCATCAGTCTTGGGACACATAGACTTGGATAAAGAAACTCCATGACACATGGGTAGATGTCCTCTCTTGGACCCATCCATTGAAAACCGTTTCAATATGGTGTCGATGTAGGTTGATTGAGTGAGTCCTATCATTCTCTTAGATCTATCTCTATAGATCTGTATCCCAAGAATGTAGGATGCCTCACCCAAATCCTTCATCGAGAATCTACCTGATAACCATATCTTTGTTGACTGCAACATCCCTACATCATTCCCAATGAGTAGGATGTCATCAACATAAAGTACTAAGAATGTCACAGCATCCTTAACTACTTTCTTGTACACGCACGGTTCCTCCGGGTTCTTGATGAAACCAAAATCTTTTATTGTTTCATCAAATTTCTGGTTCCAACTTCTTGATGCTTGTTTTAGACCATAAATTGATCTCTGAAGCTTGCATACCTTATGCTCGCTTCCCATGGATGTGAACCCCTCTGGCTGCTTCATATAGATTTCTTCCTTAATGTCTCCATTAAGAAAAGCAGTCTTCACATCCATTTGCCATATCTCATAGTCATACCATGCAGCTATGGCAATAAGGATTCTTATGGACTTGAACATTGCAACTGGTGAAAAGGTTTCATCATAGTCAACTCCTTGTCTTTGAGTGTAACCTTTCGCCACCAATCGCGCCTTGTAGGTCAATACCTTACCATCAGGCCCAAGCTTTCTCTTGTAGATCCATTTACACCCTATTGGAACAATTCCATCAGGAGGATCTACTAAAGACCAAACTTGGTTTGTATGCATTGAATCCAATTCAGACTGCATAGCTTCAAGCCATAAATTTGAATCCGCATCAGAAATTGCTTCCTTGAAGTTTCTTGGATCACATCCAATGTCGGGTTCATCTTGATCCCCTTCAAGAAGAAGACCATATCGAACAGGAGGTCTAGAAGTCCTCTCGGATCTTCTAGGTTCAGGCGTGTCCAGTAATGGTTCCTGAGGCGTAGGATCATTATTTTGTATTTCGGGTTCTTCTCGAACTTCTTCGAGTTCCATCATCTCGCCTTTCTTATCCAATAAGAACTCCTTCTCCAAGAAGGTGGCATTCCTAGAAACAAACACCTTTGTTTCAGCAGGATAATAGAAATAATATCCGATTGAATTCTTCGGATACCCTACAAAATAACATAAGCAAGATCGACTATCCAACTTATCTCCCACTGTCCGCTTCACGTAAGCTGGACATCCCCAAATCCTCAAGTACGAATACTTAGGAGCTTTGCCATTCCATAACTCGTATGGTGTTTTGTCCACTGCTTTAGTGTGGACGTTGTTCAACAACAATACCGCCGTTTCAAGCGCATAGCCCCAAAACGAAGGTGGAAGCTCAGTGAAGCTCATCATGGATCGAACCATGTCTAACAAAGTTCGATTACGACGCTCCGATACACCATTCAGCTGTGGTGTCATAGGAGGAGTCCACTGAGAGAGAATCCCATTCTCTTTTAGATAGTCCAAAAACTCGGTACTTAAGTATTCTCCACCTCGATCCGATCGAAGTGCTTTAATACTTTTACCTAGCTTGTTTTCTACTTCAGCCTTGAATTCTTTGAACTTTTCAAATGCTTCAGACTTATATTTCATTAAATATAAATACCCATACCTTGAATAATCGTCAGTAAAGGTAATGAAGTAGGTGTGGCCATATTGAGTCCCAACTCTAAATGGTCCACAAACATCTGTATGGATCAAATCCAACAGATTTTGACTACGCTCAGGCTTACCCTTAAAAGGAGATTTAGTCATTTTCCCTTTTAGACATGATTCACAAGTAGGTAGAGAGTTAATATCAGACATATCAAACATGCCCTCTCCCACTAGCTTGTTCATCCTCCTTGAGGAAATATGACCTAGCCTAGCATGCCAAAGGTTCGCCGGGTTTTGACTATCGATTTTCCTTTTGTTTGTTGTTGCCGGTTTATCAATATAATTTATTGGAACGTCTTTCAGTTTTAAGTTGTATAGATCGTTTTCAAGTTGTCCATTTCCAATCAAACATTCATTCTTGTAAATATTGCAAATCCCATTCACAAAATTGCAAGAATAACCATCTCTATCTAGCATAGAAACAGAAATAATGTTTTTAATTAAATCCGGATAAAATAAAACATCTCTTAAAAATAACTTAAAACCGTTCTGCAAAATTAAACAAACATCTCCAATGGCTGTAGCTTCAACTCTGGAACCATTCCCGAGCCTCAGTTGGGTCTCACCCATTCTAAGCCTGCGACTTCTTGTCATCACCTGCAAATCATTGCAAATGTGAGATCCACATCCGGTATCCAATACCCAAGAAGTAGTATTAAGTGAAATGTTTATTTCAATATAGAACATACCCTTTGCAGTTCCCAACTGCTCTAGATATTCCTTGCAGTTGCGCTTCCAATGATCGGGCTTCTTGCAGTAATGGCAAACATCCTTGGATTTTCCATTGTTTGAAGCCTTTGTCTTGTGCTTCTTCTCGGGCTCGACTTTCTTGGGTGGGGCAGAACGTTTCTTGCCCTTCATACTTGGCCCCTTCTTAGCAGAAGATGAGGAGCCCACCAAGAAAGCTGGCTTATCCTTCTTAAGTGTGGTTTCATATGTCACAAGCATATTGACCATCTCTTCAAGGGTGGCCTCTATCTTGTTCATATTAAAATTTACCACAAATCCGTCAAACGAAGAAGGAAGAGACAGAAGCAGTAAATCCACGTTGAGTTCATGCTCCAACACCAAATCAAGGGTCGCTAACTTTTGTATGAGCCAAATCACTCGTACCCCATGATCACGGACCGAAGTCCCTTCACGCATGTGACACGTCATCAGCTCCTTAACAGTAGCGAACCTTTCAGCCCTCGATTGAGCCCCAAAAAGTTCCTTGAGTTGAGCGTGAATGTCAGCAGCATTCACAGTGTCCTCAAATCGCCTCTGGAGTTCATCAGACATCGAGGCTTGCATGTAGCATTTGGTCTTGATGTCATGGTCCCACCATGCATCAAGTTTGGCCAATTCATCCGGACTTACGTCAGCTGGTGCTTCCTTCGGAGGTGATTTCTCTAACACGTAGAGCATCTTCTCCGAAGTCAAGACAATCTTCAACTTCCGGAACCATTCCGTATAGTTTGCGCCAGTTAACTTGTTTTGTTCGAGGATCGAGAATAATGGATTACGCGAATTCATTGTATGAAATACTGAAAAGAAAAACAGACATATATCAATGATTGTTTAAGCAATTTACTAAGACATAAAATAGGCGAATTTAATTTTATGAATCTCACTCCCACTATTTTAACGATTTCACTACCCTCTAGTGAAAACGGGAAACTTTTTCCTTAGTGAGAACATGGAGTCCAATTGACAAACTAATGGTCCCGAATAATATCAGCCAACCATAATTCTCAAAAGGTAGAGCCCAATTGCTTCCAAAGCAACCCCCATGTGTTTACCTCATGTCCAATAAGGGCCCAATAATATGACGCCGTTTAAAGTGACATGTCAAGATGACCCATCAATATTAAGTTGTGATGGACGGTCGCCATGTGGATCCCCCAATAATATGAGCCGATCCCATGGGAGTTCCACCCAACTTACAACATTTGTCGATCCAATGTACAGCTTTCCGACGAACGGGCCCCCCCAATAATATGAGCCGGACCGTATCCGCGGGTAGCATCTCATACATTGACCGTTGATGGAAGGTAGGAATATTTAAACAAATTTAAATTTCCTTTATTTATCTTGATATCAATTTTAAATCATATTTAAAATGAGGGATTTTTAATTATAAAAAATTTGTCTCATCAATTTCAAATTATTGCATGCTTGCCGGATTCACGCAATTATGTCTAAAACATGCATACAATCATAATATCATATATTATTTATAGGATGATCGATTCCATTTCTAATTGACTCGTGGTTGCCAATCACGAGTCTTAGTCCAATCCTAGGTAATATGCAGTATGCAATGCAATCCTATTACATTAGCTTCCAATTTACATTTCTTCGTCTTTATTGTCTGCTGGGCCCACTATCTTCAAATCTTGATCTCCCACTAAATCTAATGTATTTACAATAAATAGCAATGACAAGTAGGGGATACATTTTAGGGGTGGGAACGGGCCATAAACCAAGCCCACTTTTATTACATATGACATTCATATTGGGCCATAAACCAGGCCCATTAATAAAACCAACAACAATAAAACAAATGTAAATTCCTAACATACACCTACAAAATTGGTCATGGCAATCGATCATCCTTATCCAATAACATTTAATTCAAAATTAATTTATTGGATATCATGCATATGGCAATTTAAATTTAAACAGGATAAAATCATATTTTATATATAAAATCATATTTTACATATAAAATCATATTTACCTTTTATTAAATAAAATCATATTTTATCTACAGAATCTAATTTTATAGATAAAATCATATTTTACTTAATATATACATAAGATCAAATCTTATCATCAATTGTACCAAAAATAATTGATTTCAAAATTCAATTTAAGGATAAAATATTAAAATTTTCCAAAAATTCAATTTTATCCAAAAATCAATTTTAAAATTTTCGGACTCGAACAATTCGATCCGATGCCTCGTGAACCAATCAAAAACAATTTTTGACCGGACCAAAAATAAAATTTTAACACATTAAAATTAATTTAAATAAAAAAATAATTTTTCCCGCGGGCCGCCCGGGACACTCCCGGGCTGGCCCGCACCCGTGGGCGCGGGCCGGGGCAGCGACAATCGCTGCCCTGGCGGCGCCGAGCGCTGCCCTGCGCAGCGCTCTGCGCTGCGCTGCGCTGGGCAGCGCCGAGCGCTGCCCCTGGGCGGCGCTGTGCGCCCCCTTTGGGCGGCGCAGTGCGCCGAGCGGGGCAGCGACCGTCGCTGCCCCACCGGGCAGCGATCCAATCGCTGCCCGGGTTTTGCCCGAAAATTTTTTTTTTTTTATTTAAAATATTTATTTTGTTTTTAAAAAAAAAAACCAAGACTCAAAAATTTTTGTACAATCGATTAATTTAATCGTTTGATCTGAGCAACCTGGCTCTGATACCACTGTTGGAAAACGCGGCTCTCAGATCAATCATGATTGATACCCGGTGCAGCGGAAGTTTAAAATTTTATTATGGAACAATTTCATAGTGTAGGTATCAACCGTTTAACGATTAAATTATTTGTGTGTGTAAAATTAAATAACTATTATTAAATTTTACCTTCAATCTCGAAGCGAGATTATTGGACACCACACAGATTTCTCTGCGCTTCTTGTATCTCCCTGGAACTGATGAACAAGCTTTCCTTCAATCAGGTCCACGAATGGAGGTTTAATCCCTCTGATAGATTGCACTAGAAAATCTATCAGAAGTTTTCTACGAAGAGAATAAACAAATTTGATTCGCTATTCCAGACTGCAATTCAAAATCACAGACCGGAATTTCTCACGCAGAGAAGGGAAGGGGGGCGGCCGATTTGAGAGAGAGGAGGCTAGGGTTTTCGAAAAACCTGTCTCAAATTATGACCTGTTGTGTGTAATTTCTGTACTACAATAACTTATTTATAATGCAGGCCACTAACACCTTAGGGCCCATTAGTCATAAGTTGAGGCCCGACAAGCAAAGCCCGCATGTTCAGAAATTAATATAAAATTCATCGTGACTCCGATTGATGAACCGATTTCACCAATGTGCACAGAAACCATTTCTGCACATTTTAAAGTCAAGATAAATTTTCCTGAATCCGAATTCAGTGATTTCCAAAAAATGTCCATCCCTATGTCATTTTAGGAAATCCTACTCCCTTACTCTTATTTAAGAAGTCCAACTTCTTTATTCATTAAATTTAACTATCTCAACGGGGATTAAAACTCCATTACACTGTGTGACCCTCAATGGTTCAGGGATACAGCTAGCCGTGGGCTCACAACTCCTTGTGACTCAGAACAACACTTTCCGACTTGCCCAACGAATCATGGTAAAGCGCCTAGCAACATCGCCCCATGATTCCCTAGGTATCACTGATAGTGCCTACAAGAACCAGTAGATTTTGGTTCGCGTACAGTACGGTCCCTTCATCCAAATATCCCGATCGAATCAACAACCATTGGTATATCGAGAGTCGCTCAAGATTCGATAACTATGCAATACATCTTGAAGATCAAATTAGTGACATCGCATGTGCTACTAAGAAACCATTTCTTAAATCACATCAAGTACTCTGGCCAGAGATTCGTCACACTAATATCTCCTCAGATCGCATAGGATATCCACACTCGCAAGTATGTGGTGAATCCTTGACAACAATGCATCGACTCCTATATGTGTTGTAACTGTATCCAATCCCAACACCTAATGACCCCCATAGAGTCGGTAAACGAGTCAAAGCACAGTACTAGCATATAGAGTCTCCATGATGTTTCAAGTAGTAAGGACTAATGGTGTACAACCAAAACCGCGGACTTTATCCACTCGATAAGTGATAACCACTTGGAAAGTCCGGATAGGGTAGTTCGATTATTCATCCTATGAATATCCATTTGCATGCTTTGAACATCTTCATGTTCCCTACCAATGAAACGTGGTACTCCGCATCGCAAATGCTAGTCTCAAACTCGAGCGATCCTTATCCTTATTATCGGACGGCTCAATCGACTAGGAACAGTTTAGAATATACAGTGACTATAAGATGTATTTCATGATAGACATCCCCATGTTCTACCACATCTTACATACACTATAGTATATTCAAGGTCTTTATCAAAACAACAATAGTATATCACAATATAACAATATGAAGAAAGATAAAATCATTGCCATTAATAAAAGTGTAAATTATATTAAACAAAAGATCGTTTGTACAAAGAGTCATCAAAGCCCATAGCCACAAGTTGGCTCACTGGGCACCCACTCTTTCATTTCGCTCTTAAACTTTCATTCTTTGGAAAGGTTGCTCCGGAGCTCATCCGAAAGTGCCAACCCCGTATAATTCCATCCCTTGAGCCATAGTTTAGAAAGGCCGCTGCTCCGGAGCTCATCCCAAAGTTTCAATCCCGTATTGCCACTACAAAATGCATATAACATCAAAAATATTTTTCATGCATCATATCATTCATCGTATCATATCATATCATGCTCGTAGAACATTCATGAGATCTTAGTTCATGTCATACCTGATAAAATTTCATGAGAGAAATTATCATTTAAATGCAACACATCATAATCGCTCTACGTGAGTCGTTCTTTCCGTCTTTGGCCTAAAACTTGAAACCTTTTTCCAATAAGAGTCTTGAAAATATTTAAAACACCTTAAAAGATCATAAAATACTCTTCATAGACTTTAAAAAAATTAAAAAAAAACATTTCTCTGCAGCGCAAAGGCGCTGCATCAATATGTATGCAGCGCTGCTGCGCTCGCTGCCTCAACGTGACTGCAACACTGCTGCGCTGCTTGGGCAACGCAGAGACGCTGCAGTTTCGTATTTGTAGCGCTGCTGCGAAAATCTGCTTCAACTGTTGAAATTTACAACTTCTTTTCTACCATTTAAACACCACTCAAATGTCAATTAAATCCCATGCATAACACATGAAAACTTCAAACAAACTATAACAAAAGATCCAACTTTTAAAGAATTTAATCAATATCTCATCCAACATCAACTCGCACCAAAACTTTTGAGATTTGAATCGTTTAACCCTTGAATCTCCTAAAACTTTAACCAAGGACATCCGGAACGCTTCACATATCACGACTTTACATCATACTCATGGATACATGGAAATCATACAACAATAATATCAATTTCATACATAGGGTTCATATTAAAATATTTATACTCTTGAATGATGGTTTCACAACATTAAAAAAAACTTGTCTGACTTTTGATGTTTGGAATTAACGTGGACTATGGAGAGATCTAGCCTCGAGAACTGAATAATCTTCCCTTGCTTTGATGCAACTTTTGAATCGCGTATGTGGGAAAGGGGCGAAGGGAGAAGAGGCGTCCAGAAAATTTAAAAGAAGAATTTGTGAAATATTTTTGACGCCTAACTAATTTGTGACTAATGGGCTTAAAATTCAGCCCATTAGTTGCAAACTAAATATTTATTTTAAAAATAATTACTCCCGCTCAAAAAATAAAATACACTGCAAATTTAAATTAAAAATTTAAACATGAAACATTTTTTTAACTCCATCGAGGGCTAGACTCGTTCCTTCGGTCCAGAATTAAATTCCAGAGCTGAAAACATTAAAACACTAGCAAAACATTAAATATCAGACATATCGCATCATCATATAAAATTAATTCTAACAATTAAACATCATGCATAAAATCACATATATTATAAAAAAAAATATTATCGTGATCGAGTTGTGAACTTTGGACCTTACAACTAGTCTCCGTGCATTGCGGTAAATCCCGGTTTCAAACAGTATAAATAGGTGTAGGGTTGACCGACCCTACGAGAAAGGATATCTCGAAGGAGAAACGGATGCTACATATAAGCATGCATACTCAGCTGGCAATTTCAGTCAGTACTTTATCTACCTCTAAATGATAGATCAAGTACAATTAGGGTCTAATCCAAGCCTACAGTCAAATAATTATCATATCACTAAATATGCTTAAAAAGCCTTAACTAAGCTAACATATACTCCTATAAATAATAGGATTCTTGGACCATACCTTCGTCCGTCGTTAGGCTATTGGCATCGATACCCTAGTTTATACTTATAGTTGGATGTTATTCTAGAAGCACCTCACTATTATCGTCGGGCCCTCTTATTCATAGGCTGATCAAGAATGGAATTCAGGAAATTGTGATTCAAACAGAAGCTCGGAGCCCCTATTTATAGGCAAAGTTCAGAAGTTCCGAACTTGAGTTCGGACCTTTCGAACTCTACATGCAAGCCACGTATCTGGCTGATTGGGTTCGGATATTCCGAACTCTGGCTCATACCTTCTGAACTCTACATGCAATTGCTGAGTCACAATGGTTCGAACACAAAAGTGACAGCTAGTGTGGACAGATATCGGAAGTCCCGATCATGGGTTCGGAACTTCCGAGTTGTTCCTCTGCTTCTGAGTCAACCATGCACATTTTGTAGCTTCCAAAGTGGGTGTTTGGATCTTCCAAACTGAGTTCGAATCTTCCGAACTGCCCAGCTTCCGAACATAAAAAAGGTCTTGGTTCGGTGCTTCCGAACTGTATTCAGATCTTCCTGTCTTTCCAATGGATTCAAAGTTCAGAATTCATATTTTTAATTCCATTTAATCTATTGATTTTTAATTATTAACCCTTAATCATGTTTAATTTTTAATTAACTTAAAACTGGGCACAGATTACTACATTCTTCCCAACTTAAGAAATTTCGTACTCGAAATTGAAGTTTGGGTAACAAATCAATATAACTGAAATTCATTGTTTATTTCATCAAAAGATGTCATACATATTTACATGATATACATCGTATCTACATGATATACATCAAACAACTCGGGATTTTCTGTCCGTATACGGCTTTCATGTTCCCAAGTGGCCTCCTCAGTACCCCTACGCAGCCACTGTACCATGACCAATGCATATGTTTTTCCGGAGTACTTTATCTTTCTTGTCCAGAATCCATAATGGTCGTTCCATGTATGACAGATCTCGTTCTATATGAACATGAATCAGATGTGTCACATGTCATTCGTCAGCTATGTATTATCGATGTAACGACACATGTAATACGTCAAGGATATTGGAGATATATGGTGGTACGCCAGATGAAAAGCAACGTCTCCAGTATTCTCCATGATCTGGAATGGTCAAATGTACCTATGCGACAAATTTCCCTTCAAGCCAAACCTCATCACCTTTTGAAAAAGGTGATACTCGGAGATAGACATTTTCTATAGCCTCAAACCGCAACGGTCTGCGCTGAGTTTTGGCGTAACTCTCTTGTTGGTCTTGGGCAGCTTTGATCCTCTTCTTGATCAAGTCTACCTTATCCGTAACTTGTGCACAAGCTCTGGCCCTTCGACTTGTCGTTCTCCAACCTTGCCCAGAATAATGGACTACGACATCGTCGTCAATACAATGCCTCGAATGGTGTCATGTCAATGTTGTGGTGATAACTATTATTATAGGAGAAATCGACCAAAGGTAAGTGGTCATGCCAAGACAAGCCAAAGTCCATTACAGATGCTCTCATCATATATTCCCATGTACGTATCGTCCGTTCCGACTGTGCATCAGACTCTGGATGATATTATGTGTTGGAAAACAGGTGTTCACAGATCAATCACGATTGATACCCGGTGCAGCGGAAGTTTAAAATTTTTATCATGGAACAATTCCATGGTGTGGGTATCAACCATTCAACGATTAAATTATTGTGTGTGTAAAATTCAAATAACAATTATTAAATTTTACCTTCAATCTCGCAACGAGATTACTGGACACCAACAGATTTTATCTGCTCTTGTTGTCTCTCCCTGGAACCGATGAACTCCTTCAATCAGGTCCACGAACAGAGGTTTAATCCCTCTGATAGATTGCACTAGAAAATCTATCAGAAGTTTTCTGCGAAGAGAATAAACGAATCTGATTCGTTATTCCTTACTGCGATTCAAAATCACAGACCGGAAAATCTCGGGCAGAGTATGGGGAGGGTTCGGCCGAAACAATCTTTGAGAGGAACTAGGGTTTTCGATTTTTGCTCTCAAAAATTATGACCTGTTGTGTGTAATTTATGTACTGAAATAACTTATTTATAATGCAGGCCACTAACACCTTAGGGCCCATTAGTCATAAGCTAGGGCCCGACAAGCAAAGCCCGCACGTTCAGAAATTAATATAAAATTCATCGTGACTCCGATCGATGAACCAATTTCACCAATGTGCACAGAAACCATTTCTGCACATTTTAAAGTCAAAATAAATTTTCCTGAATCCGAATTCAGTGGTTTCCAAAAATGTCCATCCTATGTCATTTTAGAAAATCCTACTCCCTTACTCTTATTTAAGAAGTCCAACTCCTTAGTTCATTAAATTTAACTCTTTAAATTTAACTATCTCAACGGGGATTAAAACTCCATTACACTGTGTGACCCTCAATGGTTCAGGGATACAGCTAGCCGTGGGCTCACAACTCCTTGTGACTCGGAACAACACTTTCCGACTTGCCCAACGAATCATGGTAAAGCGCCTAGCAACATCGCCCCATGATTCCCTAGGTATCACTGATAGTGCCTACAAGAACCAGTAGATTTTGGTTAGCGTACAGTACGGTCCCTTCATCCATATATCCCGATCGAATCAACAACCATTGGTATATCGAGAGTCGCTCAAGATTCGATAACTATGCAATGCATCTTGAAGATCAAATTAGTGACATCGCATGTGCTACTAAGAAACCATTTCTTAAATCACATCAAGTACTCTGGCCAGAGATTTGTCACACTAATATCTCCTCAGATCGCATAGGATATCCACACTCGCAAGTATGTGGTGAATCCTTGACAACAATGCATTGACTCCTATATGTGTCGTAACTGTACCCAATCTCGACACCTGATGACCCCCTCAGAGTCGGTAAACGAGTCAAAGCACAGTACTAGCATATAGAGTCTCCATGATGTTTCAAGTCGTAAGGACTAATGGTGTACAACCAAAACCGCGGACTTTATCCACTCGATAAGTGATAACCACTTGGAAAGTCCGGATAGGGTAGTTCGATTATTCATCCTATGAATATCCATTTGCATGCTTCGAACATCTCCATGTTCCCTACCAATGAAACGTGGTACTCCGCATCGCAAATGCTAGTCTCAAACTCGAGCGATCCTTATCCTTATTATCGGACGGCTCAATCGACTAGGAACGGTTTTTAGAATATACAGTGACTATAAGATGTATTTCATGATAGACATCTCCATGTTCTACCACATCTTACATACACTATAGTATATTCAAGGTCTTTATCAAAACAACAATAGTATATCACAATATAACAATATGAAGTAATATAAAGTCATTGCCATAAAAGTGTAAATAATATTAAACAAAAGATTGTTTATACAAAGAGTCATCAAAGCCTATAGCCACACAGTTGGCTCACTGGGCACCCACTCTTACAATCTCCCACTTGCCCTATAGCCAACTAGTCATACTACGTAGACCATTGCTTCGCGATGTTTGTCAAACAATGGTCCTGGCAAAGGCTTAGTAAGCGGATCAGCGATATTGTCTGCAGAGGCCACTCGTTCGACAATGATGTCTCCTCTTTCCACAATCTCCCGGATTATGTGGTATTTCCTCAGTACGTGTTTGGATCTTTGATGAGACCTTGGTTCCTTTGCTTGAGCAACGGCACCCGTGTTGTCACAGTACACCGGGACTGGACCAACAAATTCAGGAATGACGCCCAACTCTTGGACGAACTTCCTCATCCAAACGGCCTCTTTAGCAGCAGCTGATGCTGCAATGTATTCAGCCTCAGTGGTGGAATCCACTGTGGTGTCCTGCTTGGAACTCTTCCAAGAGACAGCACCGCCATTGAGCATGAACACAAATCCAGAGGTTGACTTCGAGTCATCCACATCACTTTGGAAGCTAGAGTCGGTATAGCCTTCCAATTTGAGTTCTCGTCCTCCATAAACCATGAACATATTCTTAGTCCTTCGCAAGTACTTAAGAATGTCCTTCACGGCTTTCCAATGCATTTGACCAGGATTAGACTGATATCTGCTCGTGACACTCAGAGCAAATGCTACATCCGGTCTGGTAGATATCATCCCATACATGATACTACCTATAGCTGACGCATATGGTACATGTGTCATATTCTCTATCTCTTCATCAGTCTTGGGACACATAGACTTGGATAGAGAAACTCCATGACACATGGGTAGATGTCCTCTTTGGACCCATACATTGAAACCGTTTCAATATGGTATCGATGTAGGTTGATTGAGTGAGTCCTATCATTCTCTTAGACCTATCTCTATAGATCTGTATCCCAAGAATGTAGGATGCCTCTCCCAAATCCTTCATCGAAAATCTACCTGATAACCATATCTTTGTTGACTGCAACATCCCTACATCATTCCCAATGAGTAGGATGTCATCAACATAAAGTACTAAGAATGTCACCGCATCCTTAACTACTTTCTTGTACACGCAAGGTTCCTCCGGGTTCTTGATGAAACCAAAATCTTTTATTGTTTCATCAAATTTCTGGTTCCAACTTCTTGATGCTTGTTTTAGACCATAAATGATCTCTGAAGCTTGCATACCTTATGCTCGCTTCCCATGGATGTGTACCCCTCAGGCTGCTTCATATAGATTTCCTCCTTAATGTCTCCATTAAGAAAAGCAGTCTTCACATCCATTTGCCATATCTCATAGTCATACCATGCAGCTATGGCAATTAGGATTCTTATGGACTTGAACATTGCAACTGGTGAAAAGGTTTCGTCATAGTCAACTCCTTGCCTTTGAGTATAACCTTTAGCCACCAATCGCGCCTTGTAGGTCAATACCTTACCATCAGGCCCAAGCTTTCTTTTGTAGATCCATTTACACCCTATCGGAACAATTCCATCGGGAGGATCTACTAAAGACCAAACTTGGTTTGTATGCATCGAATCCAATTCTGACTGCATAGCTTCAAGCCATAAATTCGAATCCGCATCAGAAATTGCTTCCTTGAAGTTTCTTGGATCACATCCAATGTCGGGTTCATCTTGATCCCCTTCAAGAAGAAGACCATATCGAACTGGAGGTCTAGAAGTCCTTTCGGATCTTCTAGGTGCAGGCGTGTCCAGCAATGGTTCCTGAGGTGTAGGATCGTTATTTTGTATTTCGGGTTCTTCTCGAAACTTCTTCGAGTTCCATCATCTCGCCTTTCTTATCCAATAAGAATTCCTTCTCCAAGAAGGTGGCATTCCTAGAAACAAACACCTTTGTTTCAGCAGGATAATAGAAATAATATCCGATTGAATTCTTCGGATACCCTACAAAATAACATAAGCTGGATCGACTATCCAACTTATCTCCCACTGTCCGCTTCACGTAAGCAGGACATCCCAAATCCTCAAGTACGAATACTTAGGAGCTTTGCCATTCCATAACTCGTTATGGTGTTTTGTCCACTGCTTTAGTGTGGACGTTGTTCAACAACAATACCGCCGTTTCAAGCGCATAGCCCCAAAACGAAGGTGGAAGCTCAGTGAAGCTCATCATAGATCGAACCATGTCCAACAAAGTTCGATTACGACGCTCCGATACACCATTAAGCTGTGGTGTCATAGGAGGAGTCCACTGAGAGAGAATCCCATTCTCTTTCAGATAGTCCAAAAACTCGGTACTCAAGTATTCTCCACCTCGATCCGATCGAAGTGCTTTAATACTTTTACCTAGCTTGTTTTCTACTTCAGCCCTGAATTCTTTGAACTTTTCAAATGCTTCAGACTTATATTTCATTAAATATAAATACCCATACCTTGAATAATCATCAGTAAAGGTAATGAAGTAGGTGTGGCCATGTTGAGTCCCTACTCTAAATGGACCACAAACATCTGTATGGATCAAATCCAACAGATTCTGACTACGCTCAGGTTTCCCCTTAAAAGGAGATTTAGTCATTTTTCCTTTTAGGCAGGATTCACAAGTAGGTAGAGAATTAATATCAGACATATCAAACATGCCCTCTCCCACTAGCTTGTTCATCCTCCTTGAGGAAATATGACCTAGCCTAGCATGCCAAAGGTTTGCCGGGTTTTGACTATCGATTTTCCTTTTGTTTGTTGTCGCCGGTTTATCAACATAATTCACTGGAACGTCTTTTAGTTTTAAGTTGTATAGATCGTTTTCAAGTTGTCCATTTCCAATTAAACATTCATTCTTGTAAATATTGCAAATCTCATTCACAAAATTGCAAGAATAACCATCTCTATCAAGCATAGAAATAGAAATAATGTTTTTAATTAAATCTGGCACAAATAAAACATCTATCAAAAGTAACTTAAAACCGTTCTGCAAAAAATAAATATTTCCCATAGCTATGGATTTAACTCTGGAACCATTCCCGAGCCTTGACTGGGTCTCACCCATCCTTATCCTATTACTTCTTGTTATCATTTGCAACTCATTGCAAATATGAGATCTTCATCTGGTATCCAATACCCAAGAAGTAGTATTAAGAAAACATTTATTTCAATGTAAAACATACCCTTTGCAGTTCGCAACTGCTTGGGGTATTCCTTGCAGTTACGTTTCCAATTACCGGGTTTCTTGCAGTGATGGCAAACTTGTTTAGACTTGTCCAATTTGCATGTAACATTTGGCCTTGAGATCATGGTCCAACCATTTCTCTAATTCGGCCAACCTTTCGGCAGTTACATCAGCCGGGGCTGTTTTCGGAGAAGCCTTTTCTAACACTTAGAAAATCTTTTCCCGAACTTAGGACAATCTTAACTTATGGAATCATTCTGTATTGTTTGCGTCAATAAGATTGTTTTGTTGGAGAACAGAAACATGTGGATTACTGAGATAAAACAGACAATTATCGATGATTGTTTAAATAATTTACTAAGACATAAAATTGGCGAATTTTTTTATGAATCTCTCCCACTATTTTAACGATTTCACCACCCTCTAGTGAAAACGGGAAACTTTTTCCTTAGTGAGAACATGGAGTCCAATTGACAAACTTATGGTCCCGAATAATATCAGCCAACCATAATTCTCAAAAGGTAGAGCCCAATTGCTTCCAAAGCAACCCCCATGTGTTTACCTCATGTCCAATAAGGGCCCAATAATATGACGCCGTTTAAAGTGACATGTCAAGATGACCCATCAATATTAAGTTGTGATGGACGGTCGCCATGTGGATCCCCCAATAATATGAGCCGATCCCATGGGAGTTCCACCCAACTTACAACATTTGTCGATCCAATGTACAGCTTTCCGACGGACGGGCCCCCCCAATAATATGAGCCGGACTGTATCCGCGGGTAGCATCACATACATTGACCGTTGATGGAAGGTGGGAACATTTAAACAAATTTAAATTTCCTTTATTTATCTTGATATAAATTTTAAATCATATTTAAAATGAGGGATTTTTAATTATAAAAATATTTGTCTCATCATATTTAATTTATTGCATGCATTGCCGGATTCACGCAATTTATGTCTAAACATGCATACAATCATAATATCACATATTATTTAGGATGATCGATTCCATTTCTAATTGACCCGTGGTTGCCAATCACGGGTCTTAGTCCAATCCTAGGTAATATGCAGTATGCAAATGCAATCCTATTACATATGCTTCCAATTTACATTTCTTCAGTCTTCATTGTCTGCTGGGCCCACCATCTTCAAATCTTGATCTCCCACTAAATCTAATGTATTTACAATAAATAACAATGACAAGTAGGGGATACATTTTTAGGGGGTGGGAACGGGCTATAAACCAAGCCCACTTTTATTACATATGACATTCATATCGGGCCATAAACCAGGCCCATTAATAAAACCAACAACAATAAAAACAAAATGTAAATTCCTAACATACACCTACAAAATTGGTCATGGCAATCGATCATCCTTATCCAATAACATTTAATTCAAAATTAATTTATTGGATAACATGCAGTGGCAATTCAAATTTAAACAAGATAAAATCATATTTTATATATAAAATCTCATTTCACATATAAAATCATATTTTATCTCTATATCAAATAAAATCATATTTTATCTATAAAATCCAATTTTACAAATAAAATCATATTTTACTTAATATATCATAAGATCATATCTTATCATCAATTGTACCAAAAATAATTGATTTCAAAATTCAATTTAAGGATAAAATATTAAAATTTTCCAAAAATTCAAATTTATCCAAAAATCAATTTTAAAATTTACGGACTCGAACAATTCGATCTGAAATCTCGTGAACCAATCAAAAACAATTTTTGACCGGACCAAAAATAAAATTTCAACACATTAAAATTAATTTTTAAATAAAAATAAAATTTTTCCCGCGGGCCGCCCGGGACACTCCCGGGCCGGCCCGCACCCGGGGCACGGGTCGGGGGCAGCCCGGCTGCCCCCTTAGGGCAGCACTCTCGCTGCCCTGGCGGCGCCGTGCGCCGCCCTGGGCAGCGCCGAGCGCTGCCCTGCGCAGCGCCCAGCGCTGCGCTGGGCAGCGCACAGCGCTGCCCTTTGCGGCGCCGTGCGCCGCCCTGGGCGGCGACGGTCGCCGTCCTGGGCGGCGCCGTGCGCCCCCTTTGGGCGGCGCCGTGCGCCGCCCGGGGCAGCAACAATTGCTGCCCCGCCGGGCAGCGATCCAATCGCTGCCCGGGTTTTGCCCCGAAAAAAAAAATTTTTTATTTAAAAATATTTATTTTGTTTTCCAAAAACCGAGATTCAAAAATTTTGTACAATCGATTAATTTAATCGTTTGATCTGAGTAACCTGGCTTTGATACCACTGTTGGAAAACAGGTGTTCACAGATCAATCACGATTGATACCCGGTGCAGCGGAAGTTTAAAATTTTTATCATGGAACAATTCCATGGTGTGGGTATCAACCATTCAACGATTAAATTATTGTGTGTGTAAAATTCAAATAACAATTATTAAATTTTACCTTCAATCTCGCAACGAGATTACTGGACACCAACAGATTTTATCTGCTCTTGTTGTCTCTCCCTGGAACCGATGAACTCCTTCAATCAGGTCCACGAACAGAGGTTTAATCCCTCTGATAGATTGCACTAGAAAATCTATCAGAAGTTTTCTGCGAAGAGAATAAACGAATCTGATTCGTTATTCCTTACTGCGATTCAAAATCACAGACCGGAAAATCTCGGGCAGAGTATGGGGAGGGTTCGGCCGAAACAATCTTTGAGAGGAACTAGGGTTTTCGATTTTTGCTCTCAAAAATTATGACCTGTTGTGTGTAATTTCTGTACTGAAATAACTTATTTATAATGCAGGCCACTAACACCTTAGGGCCCATTAGTCATAAGCTAGGGCCCGACAAGCAAAGCCCGCACGTTCAGAAATTAATATAAAATTCATCGTGACTCCGATCGATGAACCAATTTCACCAATGTGCACAGAAACCATTTCTGCACATTTTAAAGTCAAAATAAATTTTCCTGAATCCGAATTCAGTGGTTTCCAAAAATGTCCATCCCTATGTCATTTTAGAAAATCCTACTCCCTTACTCTTATTTAAGAAGTCCAACTCCTTAGTTCATTAAATTTAACTCTTTAAATTTAACTATCTCAACGGGGATTAAAACTCCATTACACTGTGTGACCCTCAATGGTTCAGGGATACAGCTAGCCGTGGGCTCACAACTCCTTGTGACTCGGAACAACACTTTCCGACTTGCCCAACGAATCATGGTAAAGCGCCTAGCAACATCGCCCCATGATTCCCTAGGTATCACTGATAGTGCCTACAAGAACCAGTAGATTTTGGTTAGCGTACAGTACGGTCCCTTCATCCATATATCCCGATCGAATCAACAACCATTGGTATATCGAGAGTCGCTCAAGATTCGATAACTATGCAATGCATCTTGAAGATCAAATTAGTGACATCGCATGTGCTACTAAGAAACCATTTCTTAAATCACATCAAGTACTCTGGCCAGAGATTTGTCACACTAATATCTCCTCAGATCGCATAGGATATCCACACTCGCAAGTATGTGGTGAATCCTTGACAACAATGCATTGACTCCTATATGTGTCGTAACTGTACCCAATCTCGACACCTGATGACCCCCTCAGAGTCGGTAAACGAGTCAAAGCACAGTACTAGCATATAGAGTCTCCATGATGTTTCAAGTCGTAAGGACTAATGGTGTACAACCAAAACCGCGGACTTTATCCACTCGATAAGTGATAACCACTTGGAAAGTCCGGATAGGGTAGTTCGATTATTCATCCTATGAATATCCATTTGCATGCTTCGAACATCTCCATGTTCCCTACCAATGAAACGTGGTACTCCGCATCGCAAATGCTAGTCTCAAACTCGAGCGATCCTTATCCTTATTATCGGACGGCTCAATCGACTAGGAACGGTTTTTAGAATATACAGTGACTATAAGATGTATTTCATGATAGACATCTCCATGTTCTACCACATCTTACATACACTATAGTATATTCAAGGTCTTTATCAAAACAACAATAGTATATCACAATATAACAATATGAAGTAATATAAAGTCATTGCCATAAAAGTGTAAATAATATTAAACAAAAGATTGTTTATACAAAGAGTCATCAAAGCCTATAGCCACACAGTTGGCTCACTGGGCACCCACTCTTACATTATGTACTCATGCTAAGAGTGTACCCAATGTCTATCGAAAACTACCCTAGAAGAATGAGGTAAACCGTGGATCCCTGTCACTGACTATACTCAATGGCACTCCAAGGAAGCGTACAATCTCCTGGATTTATAGGTGTGCCATGCGATCAAAAGAACAATCCTGGTTGTAAGGAGTAAAGGGTGAAGACTTCGTCAGATGATCCACAATGACCTAGACATCATCACATTGTCGACATTTCATAGGAAAATGGGTGAAAAAATCCATGGTCACATGTTCCCATTTCCAATCAGAAACCTCTAAGATTTGCAATAACCCACCTGGATGTCTATGCTCGGTCTTGACCCACTGAAAGACAAGGCATCTAGAAATGTACTGATATACACTTTGAATCATCCCTTTCCACAAGAATCTAGATCGAAAGTCCTTGTACACCTTCATGCTTCTAGGATGAACTATCAGTCGACTCCTGTGAGCTTGAGTTAGAATTTCGTTCCTCAATTCCGCGTCATCAGGCACAACCACCCTACTTGATAAGCACAATAACCCATTAGATTGATAATGGAATCCAAATGTATTCTCACCATTGTCTGGACGAGCCAATCACTGCGTCTTAGCATCAGACATCTGAGCATCTCTGATCCAAGAGTACATAATTGGCTTAGATAGAATAGAATACAGGCGAATTCCATTAACTTAGTGAATCCCAAAGAGCAATATTCCTGAATCATGTTAGAGATATCACTAGTTTGAAGAGAAGAAAGTCTTACCTGTTGACTCGAGGCATCGACGGTAAGATTTGCAGAAATTGTATGGTATTTAATCTCGTAATCATAGTCTTTTAGTAAGTCCATCCATTGTCATTATTTCATGTTAAACTCTTCCTGAGTGAACAAGTACATCAGAATCTTTTGGTCAGTGAATATCTCGAACTTCTAGCCATACAAGTAATGCCTCCACATCTTGATTGCAAAGATAATGACGGTCAACTCAAGATCATGTACTTGATAGTTCATCTCACGCGTCTTCAACTGTCGAGAGACATAGTATATCACACGTCCGTGTTGTGTCATTCCAAATCCTAACCCCTGTTCAGAGGCATCGGTGTAAATAACATAATCTCCTGATCCGGATGGTAGAACTAGCATAGGTGCAGTGGTTAGAAGTTTACGAATTTTGTGAAAATATTTCTCACAATCCAAGGACCATTCGTGTGAGACCCCTGTCCCACATGAAAAAAATGAAAACTTTAAAATGAATTTAAAATGGGCTACAATGGACTTCTATAGAAACTTGGTTTAATCATTTTCGTAAAGCGATGACGAATTCGAAGTAGTTGCTATAGGGGCCCATTGTGCAGTCTCGCATGCACGGGCCTGAGCCCGGGACGTGAAAGAATGGTATCAAAGACGGTCGCCAACAGGAACCCCGAGAAATAAGTGTTATGCGAGGTAAAGTGCTATGCACATGGGAGCCACCTCTTGAACCTGCGGGACAAATTGCTAGATGACAGGAGCCACCTCTTGAACCTGTAGGATCTATCTCTAGATTCTCGATACTGGTGGATCAAAGGTAGGTTGCAATGAGAACGTCTCATTCTGAATTAGGGGTTATTGTGAGACCCCTGTTCCACATGGGAAAATGAAAGTTTTAAATGAGTTTAAAATAGGCTACAATAGACTTCTATAGAAACTTGGGTTAACAATTTTCGTAAATCAAGGACGAATACAAAGTAGTTGCTATAGGAGCCTATTGTACAGTCGTGCAAGTGCGGTCCAGGGCCCAAGGCATGACAATTCAAAAGGAACATTCTTCCAGGTAAGCAGTGTCAAAGGCCTGGCTAAATACGAGAAATTATCGGTAAACCGATAGTAATATTTAGTTAGACCCGGGAAACTACAGATCTCAACCACCATCATCGGACGTGTCCAGTTCAACAATTCCTCTATCTTAGTCGGATCCAAAGATATTATTTCCTTGTATATAACATGACCAAGAAACACGACTAGCTCGATCAATCTAAAATTCACATTTTCTCAACTTAGCATACAACTTATTTTCGCATAAGCTCTGTAATATAATCCTCAAGTGTTATGCATGCTCATTCATATCATGAAAATAAACCAGAATATCATCAATTAAGACGGTGACAAATTTATCCAGATAATCTCGGAACACCCAATTCATCAGGTCCATAAAGACTGCAAGAGAATTCGTCAAACCGAATGACATTACCAAGAATTCAAAATTATCATACCTGGTATAGAAAGAAGTCTTAGAGATATCTGAGTCTCAGACACACATCTGGTGGTACCCCGATCTCAGATCAATCTTGTAGTAAATAGAAGTACCTTGAAGTTATTCAAATAAGTTGTTGCGTATTTTCTTGCTCGCAAGTGCACGATGTCAAGTTTTTTAATATTTAGTGAGTAGATTATCGTTTCCACGAGGAATATGTGTTGAAATTTATATTAATCCTTGTAATTAAAATAGTCTAAACTTTATTTAGAAAATTAAATATGAGAATTATTCAAATTAAAATAAAATAACTAAGAAAACTAATAAACAATTAACACACTTGAGAAAATATCAATGAGAGAAAATATCTATAGGTTTTGATTTCACTTAGTTTCGACAAAAATTACTTCTAATTAATTTATGTTCATGAATTCTACTCGTTTAATAGTCAAGAACACTTATTTATTTCCATTCTCCTTTCTCAAGAAACAAATAGAATGTATCAATTAATTTTTGATTCCAATATCCCTATTAAAAATCTAAACTTAATGATTTCTGAAAACGATGTTCTTATTCAAGCTTTGTTGATGTTATATGCCTCCAGAACTTATATAACCATGAAAAAATGTATTTTCCCATGATCCTATTCAAAATCGTCTCTCCTAAGTGCCAGATTTCAAATAAATATAACACTTCAATTTATAGTCAATAAATTAAAAGACAATCAAAACAAGAAAACACAATAAACTCAAAAAGGGATTCAATCAAATAAAATTAGAAAGTTTTAAAAGTTGTTTCAACTAAGCTACATCAACCTCTAGAATTAAGAATTTAGTTCATGACTAGAACAAAACAAAAACTAAGCATGTTTTGAAAACTAGACATCAATATTCAGAATTTAAGAAGATAAAAGAAAGAAGAACAAATCCAAAGTTGTGTCTCTGTCCCCAGATTGCGCTGTCTTCATCTTCATCTTGGATCCTTGGTTCCAAAATCTTATTCTTGTTTTGCGCAACAGCTTTTCTCTCACCTTAGCGTGTGTTGTAGTGCGTGTGTTTTCTGTTTTGCCCCGCTCTTTGTTTAGGTCTCCATGTTCTCCTTTTATTCATAATCGAGGCCATTGATCGAAGATGACAAAACCGAGTTTTAAATTTAGAAAAATCCTATTTCTGTTTTCTTCCTGCATGAGCGCTGCATCTCTCTCATCTTAGCACTGAAGCCCTTCTCTTTCGATCACACAGCGCTGAGGCGCTTAGTTGCTAGTGCAGAAGCGCTTCTTCTTTGCATTCTTATGTTTTTTTTTCTTTCTCACAGCATAAGAGCCTAGGCGCCATTACTGCAACCTTCCATTTCACTATCTGCCCAGCATTATTCCAAAAATTATATACAAAGTTCTAGCCGTTGGATCAAGATGAAATTTTTACAGCAGCTTTATAACATCTTATAATACATTATGAATGGTGGAAATAAGATTTGGATATTTCTAGCATCTTTGATAATTTTTGTAAACTTTTTACTTTGTAATTCCTTCTTGCGCCTCTTCTCGGTACTTAACTTCCAATCCGTGCATATCACAAAAATTACAAACAAATACGCATAAAATCACTCGATACATCACAAAATCCAAGTCAAATAATATGCAAATTAAGTGCATAAAATGCACTTATTAGAAGTCATCCATGCGTGGCAACGGGTACTTGTTCTTGATGGTGAAACGGTTCAGTTGTCTATAATCAATGCACAACTGCATCAAGAAATCTTTCTTCTTGACAAATAGGATCGATGCCCCCCAGGGGAAAAACTGGGACTAATGTATCTTTTATCCAAGATCTGTTGCCACTGTTGCTTCAACTCTCGCATCTATGACGGAGCCAGATGATACGGTGATCTAGATATTGGCGCATTTCCTGGCAATAAATCAATGCCAAATTCCACATCACTTATTGGCGGAAAACCAAGAATCACATCAGGGAAAACATCGGGAAAATCGCCGACTACTGCTATATGCCCTATTCAAAAATACTGGTGGTGGTATCAATAGCATAGACGAGGTAGCCTTCCCCTCAAGACCCTAAGGCATGACAAGTCTTTAGAGCCGATAAAAGTGGCATCGGAGCCCGTGCTCCCTCATCATAAAAGAACCAACTGTCACAATCATCTGTTTTAAATTGTACCACTCGTTGGTCACAATCCATAATGACATGATACAATGTCAGCATATCTACTCCCAATATACAATCAAAGTCGGACATTGTTAGCATCATCAGGTTAGCAGTCAAGAAATGTCCCTCAAATTCTAGAAGACAACCCTTCATTAGACATTTAGTGATTCTCTCTTGACCAAGAGGAGTGGACACAGCCAAGTCAATATCTGGGTATACATAGGGTAACTGAAATCTCTTGACAAAAAGACTCGAGCTGAATGAATGTGATGCACTAGTATATATTAAAATAAGAGCATTTATGCCACATAACTGTTGGAGAACGCGGCGTTCAGATCAAACAAGATTGATACCGGTGCAGCGGAAGTTTAAAATTTTTATTATATGGAACGATTCCATATTGGGTATCATATCTTTACGATTAAATTGTGTGTGTAAAAATTCAAATAACGATTATATAATTTTTACCTTTAATCTCGAATCGAGATTCTGGACACCAACAGATTTCTCTGCTCTTGTTGTATCTCCCTGGAACCGATGGACGAACAGTTCTTCTATCAGGTCCACGAATAGAGATTTAATCCCTCTGATAGATTGCACTAGAAAATCTATCAGAAGTTTTCTACGAAGAGATTAACGAATTTGATCCGTTAAACCAGACTGTAATTCAAAATCACAGGCTGGATTTTCTCGAGCAGAGGGGAGAGGGGTCGGCCACTTTAAGAAAAATAGCTTAGGGTTTTCGAAAATTTTGTGCCTTGTTATGTGTAATTTCTGTACTGCAATAACTTATTTATAATGTAGGCCACTAACAGCTTAGGGCCCATTAGTCATAAGTTCAGGCCCGACAAGCAAAGCCCGCATGTTCAGAAATTAATATAAAATTCATCGTGACTCCGATTGATAAACCGATTTTACCAATGTGCACAGAAACCATTTCTGCACCTTTTAAAGTCAAGATAAATTTTTCTGAATCCGAATTCAGTGATTTCCAAAAATGCCCATCACTATGTCATTTTAGAAAATCTCACTCCTCTACTCTTAAATAAAAAGTCCAACTTCTTCGTTCATTAAATTTAACTCTTTAAATTTAACTATCTCAACGGGGATTAAAAATCCATTACACTGTGTGACCCTCAATGGTTCAGGGATACAGCTAGCCGTGGGCTCACAACTCCTTGTGACTCGGAACAACAATTTCCGACTTGCCCATCGAATCATGGTATGAGCGCCTAGCAACATCGCCCCATGATTCCCTAGGTATCACTGATAGTGCCTACAAGAACCAGTAGATTTTGGTTAGCGTACAGTACGGTCCCTTCATCCATATATCCCGATCGAATCAACAACCATTGGTATATCGAGAGTCGCTCGAGATTCGATAACTATGCAATGCATCTTGAAGATCAAATAGTGACATCGCATGTGCTACTAAGAAACCATTTCTTAAATCACATCATGTACTCTGGCCAGAGATTCGTCACACTAATATCTCCTCAGATCGCATAGGATATCCACACTCGCAAGTATGTGGTGAATCCTTGACAACAAAGCATCGACTCCTACATGTGTTGTAACTGTACCCAATCCCGACACCTGATGACCCCAATAGAGTCGGTAAACGAGTCAAAGCACAGTACTAGCATATAGAGTCTCAATGATGTCTCAAGTAGTAAGGACTAATGGTGTACAACCAAAACCGCGGACTATATCCACTCGATAAGTGATAACCACTTGGAAAGTCCGGATAAGGTAGTTCGATCATTCATCATATGAATATCCATTTGCATGCTTCGAACATCTCTATGTTCCCTACCAATGAAACGTGGTACTCTGCATCGCAAATGCTAGTCTCACACTCGAGCGATCCTTATCCTTATTATCGGACGGCTCAATCGACTAGGAACAGTTTAGAATATACAGTGACTATAAGATGTGTTTCATGATAGACATCCCCATGTTCTACCACATCTTACATACACTATAGTATATTCAAGGTCTTTATCAAAACAACAATAGTATATCATAATATAACAATATGAAGAAAGATAAAGTCATTGCCATTAATAAAAGTGTAAATTATATTAAACAAAAGATTGTTTATACAAAGAGTCATCAAAGCCCTTAGCCACAAGTTGGCTCACTGGGCACCCACTCTTTCAATCTCCCACTTGCCCTATAGCCAACTAGTCATACTACGTAGACCCATTGCTTCGCGATGTTTGTCAAATAATGGTCCTGGCAAGGGCTTAGTAAGTGGATCAGCGATATTGTCTGCAGAGGCCACTCTTTCGACAGTGATGTCTCCTCTTTCCACAATCTCCCGGATGATGTGGTATTTCCTCAGTACGTGTTTGGATCTTTGATGAGACCTTGGTTCCTTTGCCTGAGCAACGGCACCCGTGTTGTCACAGTACACCGGGACTGGACCAACAACTTCAGGAATGACGCCCAACTCTTGGACGAAATTCCTCATCCAAACAGCCTCTTTAGCAGCAGCTGATGCTGCAATGTATTCTGCCTCAGTGGTGGAATCCGCTGTGGTGTCCTGCTTGTAACTCTTCCAAGAGACAGCACCGCCATTGAGCATGAACACAAATCCAGAGGTTGACTTCGAGTCATCCACGTCACTTTGGAAGCTAGAGTCGGTATAGCCTTCCAATTTTAGTTCTCTTCCTCCATATACCATGAACATATTCTTAGTCCTTCGTAAGTACTTAAGAATGTCCTTCACGGCTTTCCAATGCATTTGACCGGGATTAGCTTGATATCTGCTCGTGACACTCAGAGCAAATGCTACATCCGGTCTGGTAGATATCATCCGATACATGATACTACCTATGGCTGACGCATATGGTACATGTGTCATTTTCTCTATCTCTTCATCTGTCTTGGGACACATAGACTTGGATAGAGAAACTCCATGACACATGGGTAGATGTCCTCTCTTGGACCCATCCATTGAAAACCGTTTCAATATGGTGTCGATGTAGGTTGATTGAGTGAGTCCTATCATTCTCTTAGATCTATCTCTATAGATCTGTATCCCAAGAATATAGGATGCCTCACCCAAATCCTTCATCGAAAATCTACCTGATAACCATATCTTTGTTGACTGCAACATCCCTACATCATTCCCAATGAGTAGGATGTCATCAACATAAAGTACTAAGAATGTCACAGCATCCTTAACTACTTTCTTGTACACGCATGGTTCCTCCGGATTCTTGATGAAACCAAAATCTTTTATTGTTTCATCAAATTTTTGGTTCCAACTTCTTGATGCTTGTTTTAGACCATAAATTGATCTCTGAAGCTTGCATACCTTATGCTCGCTTCCCATGGATGTGAACCCCTCAGGCTGCTTCATATAGATTTCTTCCTTAATGTCTCCATTAAGAAAAGCAGTCTTCACATCCATTTGCCATATCTCATAGTCATACCATGCAGCTATGGCAATAAGGATTCTTATGGACTTGAACATTGCAACTGGTGAAAAGGTTTCATCATAGTCAACTCCTTGTCTTTGAGTATAACCTTTTGCCACCAATCGCACCTTGTAGGTCAATACCTTACCATCAGGCCCAAGCTTTCTCTTGTAGATCCATTTAAACCCTATTGGAACAATTCCATCGGGAGGATCTACTAAAGACCAAACTTGGTTTGTATGCATCGAATCTATTTCCGACTGCATAGCTTCAAGCCATAAATTTGAATCCGCATCAGAAATTGCTTCCTTGAAGTTTCTTGGATCACATCCAACATCGGGTTCATTTTGATCCCCTTCAAGAAGAAGACCATATCGAATAGGAGGTCTAGAAGTCCTCTCGGATCTTCTAGGTATAGGCGTGTCCAGCAATGGTTCCTGAGGTGTAGGATCGTTATTTTGTATTTCGGGTTCTTCTCGAATTTCTTCGAGTTCCATCATCTCGCCTTTCTTATCCAATAAGAACTCCTTCTCCAAGAAGGTGGCATTCCTTGAAACAAACACCTTTGTTTCAGCAGGATAATAGAAATAATATCCGATTGAATTCTTCGGATACCCTACAAAATAACATAAGCTGGATCGACTATCCAACTTATCTCCCACTGTCCGCTTCACGTAAGCAGGACATCCCCAAATCCTCAAGTACGAATACTTAGGAGCTTTGCCATTCCATAACTCGTATGGTGTTTTGTCCACTGCTTTAGTGTGGACGTTGTTCAACAACAATACCGCCGTTTCAAGTGCATAGCCCCAAAACGAAGGTGGAAGCTCAGTGAAGCTCATCATGGATCGAACCATGTCCAACAAAGTTCGATTACGACGCTCCGATACACCATTCAGCTGTGGTGTCATAGGAGGAGTCCACTGAGAGAGAATCCCATTCTCTTTCAGATAGTCCAAAAACTCGGTACTCAAGTATTCTCCACCTCGATCCGATCGAAGTGCTTTAATACTTTTACCTAGCTTGTTTTCTACTTCAGCCTTGAATTCTTTGAACTTTTCAAATGCTTCAGACTTATATTTCATTAAATATAAATACCCATACCTTGAATAATCATCAGTAAAGGTAATGAAGTAGGTGTGGCCATATTGAGTCCCAACTCTAAATGGACCACAAACATCTGTATGGATCAAATCCAACAGATTTTGACTACGCTCAGGTTTCCCCTTAAAAGGAGATTTAGTCATTTTTCCTTTTAGGCAGGATTCACAAGTAGGTAGAGAGTTAATATCAGACATATCAAACATGCCCTCTCCCACTAGCTTGTTCATCCTCCTTGAGGAAATATGACCTAGCCTAGCGTGCCAAAGGTTTGCCGGGTTTTGGCTATCGATTTTCCTTTTGTTTGTTGTTGCCGGTTTATCAACATAATTTATTGGAACGTCTTTTAGTTTTAAGTTGTATAGATCGTTTTCAAGTTGTCCATTTCCAATTAAACATTCATTCTTGTAAATATTGAAAATCCCATTCACAAAATTGCAAGAATAACCATCTCTATCAAGCATAGAAACAGAAATAATGTTTTTAATTAAATCTGGAACAAATAAAACATCTCTTAAAAGTAACTTAAAACCGTTCTGCAAAATTAAATAAACATCTCCCACGGCTTTTGCTTCAACTCTGGAACCATTTTCGAGCCTCAGCTGGGTCTCACCCATCCTAAGCCTGCGACTTCTTGTCATCACCTGCAAATCATTGCAAATGTGAGATCCACATCCGGTATCCAATACCCAAGAAGTAGTATTAAGTGAAACATTTATTTCAATATAGAACATACCCTTTGCAGTTCGCAACTGCTCTAGATATTCCTTGCAGTTACGCTTCCAATGACCGGGCTTCTTGCAGTAATGGCAAACATCCTTGGATTTTTCCATGTTTGAAGCCTTTGTCTTGTACTTCTTCTCGGGTTCGACTTTCTTGGGTGGGGCAGAACGTTTCTTACCCTTCGTACTTGGCCCCTTCTTAGCAGAAGAAGAGGAGCCCACCAAGAAAGCCGGTTTATCCTTCTTTAATGTGGATTCATATGTCACAAGCATATTGACCATCTCTTCAAGGGAGGCCTCTATCTTGTTCATATTGAAATTTACCACAAATCCGTCAAACGAAGAAGGAAGAGACAGAAGTAGTAAGTCCACGTTGAGTTCATGCTCCAACACCAAATCAAGGGTTACCAACTTCTGTATGAGCCAAATCACTCGTACCCCATGATCACGGACCGAAGTCCCTTCACGCATGCGACACGTCATTAGCTCCTTTACAGTAGCGAACCTTTCAGCCCTCGATTGAGCCCCAAAAAGTTCCTTGAGTTGAACGTGAATGTCAGCAGCATTCACGGTGTCCTCAAATCGCCTCTGGAGTTCATCAGACATCGAGGCTTGCATATAGAATTTGGTCTTGATATCATGGTCCCACCATGTATCAAGTTTGGCTAACTCCTCCGGACTTACGTCAGCTGGTGCTTCCTTCGGAGGAGATTTCTCTAACACGTAGAGCATCTTCTCCGAAGTCAAGACAATCTTCAACTTACGGAACCATTCCGTATAGTTTGCGCCAGTCAACTTATTTTGTTCGAGGATCGAGAAAAGTGGATTACGCGAATTCATTGTATGAAATACTGAAAAGAAACAGACAAATATCAGTGATTGTTTAAGCAATTTACTAAGACATAAAATAGGCGAAATTTATTTTATGAATCTCACTCCCACTATTTTAACGATTTCACTACCCTCTAGTGAAAACGGGAAACTGTTTTCCTTAGTGAGAACATGGAGTCCAATTGACAAACTTATAGTCCCGAATAATATCAGCCAACCATAATTTTCAAAAGGTAGAGCCCAATTGCTTCCAAAGCAACCTCCACGTTTTTACCTCATGTCCAATAAGGGCCCAATAATATGACGCCGATTATTGTGACATGTCAAGATGACCCATCAATATTAAGTTGTGATGGACGGTCGCCATGTGGATCCCCCAATAATATGAGCCGATCCCATGGGAGTTCCACCCAACTTACAACATGTGTCGATCCAATGTACAGCTTTCCGACGAACGGGCCCCCCAATAATATGAGCCGGACCGTATCCGCGGGTAGCATCTCATACATTGATCGTTGATGGAAGGTAGGAACATTTAAACAAATTTAAATTTCCTTTATTTATCTTGATATCAATTTTAAATCATATTTAAAATGAGGGATTTTTATTTATAAAAATTTGTCTCATCATTTTTTAAAATTTTGTATGCTTGTCGGATTCACATAATTTAGTATAAAACATGCATACAACCATAATATCACATATTATATAGGATGATCGATTCCATTTCTAATCGACCCGTGGTTGCCAATCACGAGTCTTAGTCCAATCCTAGGTAATATGCAGTATGCAATGCAATCCTATTACATTTGCTTCCAATTTACATTTCTTCTGTCTTTATTGTCTGCTGGGCCCACCTCCATCTTCAAATCTTGATCTCCCACTAAATCTAATGTATTTACAATAAATAACAATGACAAGTAGGGATACATTTTTAAGGGGTGGGAACGGGCCATAAACCAGGCCCATTAATAAAACCAACAACAATAAAACAAATGTAAATTCCTAACATACACCTACAAAATTGGTCATGGCAATCAATCATCCTTATCCAATAACATTTAATTCAAAATTAATTTATTGGATAACTTGCAATGGCAATTTAAATTTAAAAGGATAAAATCATATTTCATACATAAAATATTATTTTACATACAAAATCATATTTTATCTTTTTATCAAATAAAATCATATTTTATCTATAAAATCCAATTTTATACATAAAATCATATTTTACTCAATATATCCATAAGATCATATCTTATCATCAATTGTACCAAAAATAATTAATTTCAAAATTCAATTTAACGGATAAAATATTTAAATTTTCAAAAAATTCAAATTTATCCAAAAATCAATTTTAAAATTTTCGGACTCGAACAATTCGATCCGATGCCTCGTGGACCAATCAAAACAATTTTCGATCGGACCAAAAATAGAATTTTAACATATTAAAATTTAATTTAAAATTAAAAATAATTTTTCCCGCGGGCCGCCCGGGACGTTCCCGGGCCGGGCAGCCCGGCTGCCCTTAGGGCAGCGACGATCGCTGCCCTGGGCAGCGATCCGTGCGCTGCCCGGGGCAGCGACCATCGCTGCCCGGGTTTTTGCCCAAAAAAAAAAATATTTTTATTTTAAAATATTTATTTTGTTTCAAAAACCGAGGCTTAAAAAAAAAATTTTTTTTTTGTACAATCGATTTATTTAATCGCTTGATCTGAGCAACCTGGCTCTGATACCACTGTTGGAGAACGCGGCGTTCAGATCAAACAAGATTGATACCCGGTGCAGCGGAAGTTTAAAATTTTTATTATATGGAACGATTCCATATTGGGTATCATATCTTTACGATTAAATTGTGTGTGTAAATATTCAAATAATGATTATATAATTTTTACCTTTAATCTCGAATCGAGATTCTGGACACCAACAGATTTCTCTGCTCTTGTTGTATCTCCCTGGAACCGATGGACGAACAGTTCTTCTATCAGGTCCACGAATAGAGATTTAATCCCTCTGATAGATTGCACTAGAAAATCTATCAGAAGTTTTCTACGAAGAGATTAACGAATTTGATCCGTTAAACCAGACTGTAATTCAAAATCACAGGCTGGATTTTCTCGAGCAGAGGGGAGAGGGGTCGGCCACTTTAAGAAAAATAGCTTAGGGTTTTCGAAAATTTTGTGCCTTGTTATGTGTAATTTCTGTACTGCAATAACTTATTTATAATGTAGGCCACTAACAGCTTAGGGCCCATTAGTCATAAGTTCAGGCCCGACAAGCAAAGCCCGCATGTTCAGAAATTAATATAAAATTCATCGTGACTCCGATTGATAAACCGATTTTACCAATGTGCACAGAAACCATTTCTGCACCTTTTAAAGTCAAGATAAATTTTTCTGAATCCGAATTCAGTGATTTCCAAAAATGCCCATCACTATGTCATTTTAGGAAATCTCACTCCTCTACTCTTAAATAAGAAGTCCAACTTCTTCGTTCATTAAATTTAACTCTTTAAATTTAACTATCTCAACGGGGATTAAAAATCCATTACACTGTGTGACCCTCAATGGTTCAGGGATACAGCTAGCCGTGGCTCACAACTCCTTGTGACTCGGAACAACAATTTCCGACTTGCCCATCGAATCATGGTATGAGCGCCTAGCAACATCGCCCCATGATTCCCTAGGTATCACTGATAGTGCCTACAAGAACCAGTAGATTTTGGTTAGCGTACAGTACGGTCCCTTCATCCATATATCCCGATCGAATCAACAACCATTGGTATATCGAGAGTCGCTCGAGATTCGATATAACTATGCAATGCATCTTGAAGATCAAATAGTGACATCGCATGTGCTACTAAGAAACCATTTCTTAAATCACATCATGTACTCTGGCCAGAGATTCGTCACACTAATATCTCCTCAGATCGCATAGGATATCCACACTCGCAAGTATGTGGTGAATCCTTGACAACAAAGCATCGACTCCTACATGTGTTGTAACTGTACCCAATCCCGACACCTGATGACCCCAATAGAGTCGGTAAACGAGTCAAAGCACAGTACTAGCATATAGAGTCTCAATGATGTCTCAAGTAGTAAGGACTAATGGTGTACAACCAAAACCGCGGACTATATCCACTCGATAAGTGATAACCACTTGGAAAGTCCGGATAGGGTAGTTCGATCATTCATCATATGAATATCCATTCGCATGCTTCGAACATCTCTATGTTCCCTACCAATGAAACGTGGTACTCTGCATCGCAAATGCTAGTCTCACACTCGAGCGATCCTTATCCTTATTATCGGACGGCTCAATCGACTAGGAACAGTTTAGAATATACAGTGACTATAAGATGTGTTTCATGATAGACATCCCCATGTTCTACCACATCTTACATACACTATAGTATATTCAAGGTCTTTATCAAAACAACAATAGTATATCATAATATAACAATATGAAGAAAGATAAAGTCATTGCCATTAATAAAAGTGTAAATTATATTAAACAAAAGATTGTTTATACAAAGAGTCATCAAAGCCCTTAGCCACAAGTTGGCTCACTGGGCACCCACTCTTTCAATCTCCCACTTGCCCTATAGCCAACTAGTCATACTACGTAGACCCATTGCTTCGCGATGTTTGTCAAATAATGGTCCTGGCAAGGGCTTAGTAAGTGGATCAGCGATATTGTCTGCAGAGGCCACTCTTTCGACAGTGATGTCTCCTCTTTCCACAATCTCCCGGATGATGTGGTATTTCCTCAGTACGTGTTTGGATCTTTGATGAGACCTTGGTTCCTTTGCCTGAGCAACGGCACCCGTGTTGTCACAGTACACCGGGACTGGACCAACAACTTCAGGAATGACGCCCAACTCTTGGACGAAATTCCTCATCCAAACAGCCTCTTTAGCAGCAGCTGATGCTGCAATGTATTCTGCCTCAGTGGTGGAATCCGCTGTGGTGTCCTGCTTGGAACTCTTCCAAGAGACAACACCGCCATTGAGCATGAACACAAATCCAGAGGTTGACTTCGAGTCATCCACGTCACTTTGGAAGCTAGAGTCGGTATAGCCTTCCAATTTTAGTTCTCTTCCTCCATATACCATGAATATATTCTTAGTCCTTCGTAAGTACTTAAGAATGTCCTTCACGGCTTTCCAATGCATTTGACCGGGATTAGCTTGATATCTGCTCGTGACACTCAGAGCAAATGCTACATCCGGTCTGGTAGATATCATCCCATACATGATACTACCTATGGCTGACGCATATGGTACATGTGTCATTTTCTCTATCTCTTCATCTGTCTTGGGACACATAGACTTGGATAGAGAAACTCCATGACACATGGGTAGATGTCCTCTCTTGGACCCATCCATTGAAAACCGTTTCAATATGGTGTCGATGTAGGTTGATTGAGTGAGTCCTATCATTCTCTTAGATCTATCTCTATAGATCTGTATCCCAAGAATATAGGATGCCTCACCCAAATCCTTCATCGAAAATCTACCTGATAACCATATCTTTGTTGACTGCAACATCCCTACATCATTCCCAATGAGTAGGATGTCATCAACATAAAGTACTAAGAATGTCACAGCATCCTTAACTACTTTCTTGTACACGCATGGTTCCTCCGGATTCTTGATGAAACCAAAATCTTTTATTGTTTCATCAAATTTTTGGTTCCAACTTCTTGATGCTTGTTTTAGACCATAAATTGATCTCTGAAGCTTGCATACCTTATGCTCGCTTCCCATGGATGTGAACCCCTCAGGCTGCTTCATATAGATTTCTTCCTTAATGTCTCCATTAAGAAAAGAAGTCTTCACATTCATTTGCCATATCTCATAGTCATACCATGCAGCTATGGCAATAAGGATTCTTATGGACTTGAACATTGCAACTGGTGAAAAGGTTTCATCATAGTCAACTCCTTGTATTTGAGTATAACCTTTTGCCACCAATCGCTCCTTGTAGGTCAATACCTTACCATCAGGCCCAAGCTTTCTCTTGTAGATCCATTTACATCCTATTGGAACAATTCCATCGGGAGGATCTACTAAAGACCAAACTTGGTTTGTATGCATCGAATCTATTTCTGACTGCATAGCTTCAAGCCATAAATTTGAATCCGCATCAGAAATTGCTTCCTTGAAGTTTCTTGGATCACATCCAACATCGGGTTCATTTTGATCCCCTTCAAGAAGAAGACCATATCGAATAGGAGGTCTAGAAGTCCTCTCGGATCTTCTAGGTATAGGCGTGTCCAGAAATGGTTCCTGAGGTGTAGGATCGTTATTTTGTATTTCGGGTTCTTCTCGAATTTCTTCGAGTTCCATCATCTCGCCTTTCTTATCCAATAAGAACTCCTTCTCCAAGAAGGTGACATTCCTTGAAACAAACACCTTTGTTTCAGCAGGATAATAGAAATAATATCCGTTTGAATTCTTCGGATACCCTACAAAATAACATAAGCTGGATCGACTATCCAACTTATCTCCCACTGTCCGCTTCACGTAAGCAGGACATCCCCAAATCCTCAAGTACGAATACTTAGGAGCTTTGCCATTCCATAACTCATATGGTGTTTTGTCCACTGCTTTAGTGTGGACGTTGTTCAACAACAATACCGCCGTTTCAAGTGCATAGCCCCAAAACGAAGGTGGAAGCTCAGTGAAGCTCATCATGGATCGAACCATGTCCAACAAAGTTCGATTATGACGCTCCGATACACCATTCAGCTGTGGTTTCATAGGAGAAGTCCACTGAGAGAGAATCCCATTCTCTTTCAGATAGTCCAAAAACTCGGTACTCAAGTATTCTCCACCTCGATCCGATCGAAATGCTTTAATACTTTTACCTAGCTTGTTTTCTACTTCAGCCTTGAATTCTTTGAACTTTTCAAATGCTTCAGACTTATATTTCATTAAATATAAATACCCATACCTTGAATAATCATCAGTAAAGGTAATGAAGTAGGTGTGGCCATATTGAGTCCCAACTCTAAATGGACCACAAACATCTGTATGGATCAAATCCAACAGATTTTGACTACGCTCAGGTTTCCCCTTAAAAGGAGATTTAGTCATTTTTCCTTTTAGGCAGGATTCACAAGTAGGTAGAGAGTTAATATCAGACATATCAAACATGCCCTCTCCCACTAGCTTGTTCATCCTCCTTGAGGAAATATGACCTAGCCTAGCGTGCCAAAGGTTTGCCGGGTTTTGGCTATCGATTTTCCTTTTGTTTGTTGTTGCCGGTTTATCAACATAATTTATTGGAACATCTTTTAGTTTTAAGTTGTATAGATCATTTTCAAGTTGTCCATTTCCAATTAAACATTCATTCTTGTAAATATTGCAAATCCCATTCACAAAATTGCAAGAATAACCATCTCTATCAAGCATAGAAACAGAAATAATGTTTTTAATTAAATCTGGAACAAATAAAACATCTCTTAAAAGTAACTTAAAACCGTTCTGCAAAATTAAATAAACATCTCCCACGGCTTTTGCTTCAACTCTGGAACCATTTCCGAGCCTCAGCTGGGTCTCTCCCATCCTAAGCCTGCGACTTCTTGTCATCACCTGCAAATCATTGCAAATGTGAGATCCACATCCGGTATCCAATACCCAAGAAGTAGTATTAAGTGAAACATTTATTTCAATATAGAACATACCCTTTGCAGTTCGCAACTGCTCTAGATATTCCTTGCAGTTACGCTTCCAATGACCGGGCTTCTTGCAGTAATGGCAAACATCCTTGGATTTTTCCATGTTTGAAGCCTTTGTCTTGTACTTCTTCTCGGGTTCGACTTTCTTGGGTGGGGCAGAACGTTTCTTACCCTTCGTACTTGGCCCCTTCTTAGCAGAAGAAGAGGAGCCCACCAAGAAAGCCGGTTTATCCTTCTTTAATGTAGATTCATATGTCACAAGCATATTGACCATCTCTTCAAGGGAGGCCTCTATCTTGTTCATATTGAAATTTACCACAAATCCGTCAAACGAAGAAGGAAGAGACAGAAGTAGTAAGTCCACGTTGAGTTCATGCTCCAACACCAAATCAAGGGTTACCAACTTCTGTATGAGCCAAATCACTCGTACCCCATGATCACGGACCGAAGTCCCTTCACGCATGCGACACGTCATTAGCTCCTTTACAGTAGCGAACCTTTCAGCCCTCGATTGAGCCCCAAAAAGTTCCTTGAGTTGAACGTGAATGTCAGCAGCATTCACGGTGTCCTCAAATCGCCTCTGGAGTTCATCAGACATCGAGGCTTGCATATAGCATTTGGTCTTGATATCATGGTCCCACCATGTATCAAGTTTGGCTAACTCCTCCGGACTTACGTCAGCTGGTGCTTCCTTCGGAGGAGATTTCTCTAACACGTAGAGCATCTTCTCCGAAGTCAAGACAATCTTCAACTTACGGAACCATTCCGTATAGTTTGCGCCAGTCAACTTATTTTGTTCGAGGATCGAGAAAAGTGGATTACGCGAATTCATTGTATGAAATACTGAAAAGAAACAGACAAATATCAGTGATTGTTTAAACAATTTACTAAGACATAAAATAGGCGAAATTTATTTTATGAATCTCACTCCCACTATTTTAACGATTTCATGGCAATCGATCATCCTTATCCAATAACATTTAATTCAAAATTAATTTATTGGATAACTTGCAATGGCAATTTAAATTTAAAAGGATAAAATCATATTTCATACATAAAATCTTATTTTACATACAAAATCATATTTTATCTTTTTATCAAATAAAATCATATTTTATCTATAAAATCCAATTTTATACATAAAATCATATTTTACTCAATATATCCATAAGATCATATCTTATCATCAATTGTACCAAAAATAATTAATTTCAAAATTCAATTTAACGGATAAAATATTTAAATTTTCAAAAAATTCAAATTTATCCAAAAATCAATTTTAAAATTTTCGGACTCGAACAATTCGATCCGATGCCTCGTGGACCAATCAAAACAATTTTTGATCGGACCAAAAATAGAATTTTAACATATTAAAATTTAATTTAAAATTAAAAATAATTTTTCCCGCGGGCCGCCCGGGACGTTCCCGGGCCGGGCAGCGCCGAGCGCCGCACTGTGCAGCGCCCAGCGCTGCACAGGGCAGCGCCGTGCGCTGCCCGGGTTTTTGCCCGAAAAAAAAAATATTTTTATTTTAAAATATTTATTTTGTTTCAAAAACCGAGGCTTAAAAAAAAAATTTTTTTTTTTGTACAATCGATTTATTTAATCGCTTGATCTGAGCAACCTGGCTCTGATACCACTGTTGGAGAACGCGGCGTTCAGATCAAACAAGATTGATACCCGGTGCAGCGGAAGCTTAAAATTTTTATTATATGGAACGATTCCATATTGGGTATCATATCTTTACGATTAAATTGTGTGTGTAAAAATTCAAATAACGATTATATAATTTTTACCTTTAATCTCGAATCAAGATTCTGGACACCAACAGATTTTTCTGCTCTTGTTGTATCTCCCTGGAACCGATGGACGAACAGTTCTTCTATCAGGTCCACGAATAGAGATTTAATCCCTCTGATAGATTGCACTAGAAAATCTATCAGAAGTTTTCTACGAAGAGATTAACGAATTTGATCCGTTAAACCAGACTGTAATTCAAAATCACAGGCTGGATTTTCTCGAGCAGAGGGGAGAGGGGTCGGCCACTTTAAGAAAAATAGCTTAGGGTTTTCGAAAATTTTGTGCCTTGTTATGTGTAATTTCTGTACTGCAATAACTTATTTATAATGTAGGCCACTAACAGCTTAGGGCCCATTAGTCATAAGTTCAGGCCCGACAAGCAAAGCCCGCATGTTCAGAAATTAATATAAAATTCATCGTGACTCCGATTGATAAACCGATTTTACCAATGTGCACAGAAACCATTTCTGCACCTTTTAAAGTCAAGATAAATTTTTTTGAATCCGAATTCAGTGATTTCCAAAAATGCCCATCACTATGTCATTTTAGGAAATCTCACTCCTCTACTCTTAAATAAGAAGTCCAACTTCTTCGTTCATTAAATTTAACTCTTTAAATTTAACTATCTCAACGGGGATTAAAAATCCATTACACTGTGTGACCCTCAATGGTTCAGGGATACAGCTAGCCGTGGGCTCACAACTCCTTGTGACTCGGAACAACAATTTCCGACTTGCCCATCGAATCATGGTATGAGCGCCTAGCAACATCGCCCCATGATTCCCTAGGTATCACTGATAGTGCCTACAAGAACCAGTAGATTTTGGTTAGCGTACAGTACGGTCCCTTCATCCATATATCCCGATCGAATCAACAACCATTGGTATATCGAGAGTCGCTCGAGATTCGATAACTATGCAATGCATCTTGAAGATCAAATAGTGACATCGCATGTGCTACTAAGAAACCATTTCTTAAATCACATCATGTACTCTGGCCAGAGATTCGTCACACTAATATCTTCTCAGATCGCATAGGATATCCACACTCGCAAGTATGTGGTGAATCCTTGACAACAAAGCATCGACTCCTACATGTGTTGTAACTGTACCCAATCCCGACACCTGATGACCCCAATAGAGTCGGTAAACGAGTCAAAGCACAGTACTAGCATATAGAGTCTCAATGATGTCTCAAGTAGTAAGGACTAATGGTGTACAACCAAAACCGCGGACTATATCCACTCGATAAGTGATAACCACTTGAAAAGTCCGGATAGGGTAGTTCGATCATTCATCATATGAATATCCATTTGCATGCTTCGAACATCTCTATGTTCCCTACCAATGAAACGTGGTACTCTGCATCGCAAATGCTAGTCTCACACTCGAGCGATCCTTATCCTTATTATCGGACGGCTCAATCGACTAGGAATAGTTTAGAATATACAGTGACTATAAGATGTGTTTCATGATAGACATCCCCATGTTCTACCACATCTTACATACACTATAGTATATTCAAGGTCTTTATCAAAACAACAATAGTATATCATAATATAACAATATGAAGAAAGATAAAGTCATTGCCATTAATAAAAGTGTAAATTATATTAAACAAAAGATTGTTTATACAAAGAGTCATCAAAGCCCTTAGCCACAAGTTGGCTCACTGGGCACCCACTCTTTCAATAACAAGAAAGTACATACTATAATTCGGTCACTTTTTGCATTATTCTGGTCCTGGCTGAGAGAGTTGTTGCGTATTTTCTTGGTCGCAAGTGCACGATGTCAAATTTTAATATATAATGAGCAGAATATCTTTCTCACGAGTTGTATGTATTGAAAATTATATCAATGATGTAATTAAAATAGAATAGACTTTATTTAAAAAATTAAATATGAGATTTTTTTATAACTTAAATTAATTAACCAAGAAAACTAGTGAGCAATTAACACACATAAGAGAATATCAATGAGAGAAAATATTTAGATGTTTGATTTTACTTAGTTTCACCAACAAATACTTCTAATTAATTTATATTCATGAATTCCAATCGTTTAATATCCAAGAACACTTATTTATTTCTATTATCCTTTTCGAAGCAACAAATAGAATATATCAATTAAGTTTTGATTCAATTATTTCTATTAAAAACTAGACTTAATGATATGTGAAAAACGATGTTCTTATTCAATTTTGTTAACGTTATACGCCTCTCGAACTATATAGCATTAACAATGTATTTTCCAATTATCATATTCAAAATCACCTCTCCCGAGTGCCATATTTAAAAAAAAATAACACTTCAATTTATGACCAGTAAATTAAAAGACAATTAAAAAAAGAAAACACAATCAAACCCCAAAAGGAATTCAATCAAATAAAATTAAAACATTTTAGAAGTTGTTTCTACTAAGCTACATCAACCTATAGAATTAAGAATTTAGTTCTTGATTTGAACAAAACAAAACCTAAGAATGTTTTGAAAATTGTACATTCCCCATCAATTTCTAGAATTTAAGAAGAAAAGATTAAGGAAAAAAAGCTGAAGTAGCATTCACGTCCTTCGTCTTCATATTCGCTCCTTGTTTCCGACTTTCTTCTTATCTTGTTGTGCAGCCCTCGTTCTCTCCTAATCTCTCTTTCTCGTTTCTGTTGTTGTGATTGTGGTGTGTCTCTGATTTGTGCGGCTATTGTGCGTCTGATTCTCCAACATTTTATATGTCCTTGAAGCCTGTCAATGAAAGCCCAACAAAATCGAGAGTTTCCAAATTCCAAAATTTTGCACCTTTCTCGCCATAGCAGCGTTGCAGCGCTTACTTCCTAGCGCTGAAGCATTTCTCTTTTGAACACATAGCACTGGATTGCTGCCTTTTAGGAGCTGGGACGCCTGCTCATTACTTCGAACAGTGATGCAGCGCTCCTTCTATGGCGCTGGGGCGCGTCACGTTCGTCATTACAGCGCTGCAGTGCTGATAACCAAGCACTGGGGTGCTGCTGCTTCGTGTCCAGTGCGCATCATTTTTGTAAAAATCATATTCGGAGTTCTAGCAGTTGGATTGGGCAGAAATTTGGACAGCAACTTTATAACATCTTATAATACATTTTGAATGGTGAGATATGATTTGGATCTTTTTAGCATCAGCAATAATTTCTGGACAAGTGCTGCTTCGTAATTCTTTCTTGCGACTCTTCTCGGTTCTTAACTCCAATCCTTGCATCTTTAATCTCTCTTTTCATTCTCTTATCATATTTTGTCAATCCCATGCATATCACAAAAACAAAAAATAAATACACATAAAATCGCTCGATACATAACAAAGGTCAAGTCAAAATGCATGCAAATTAAGTGCCTAAAATTCATTTATCAAGTGTACACTTGTACCTGAGCTCGAGGTCACAAAGTAGAAGTAACCAGCTGTGCCGGCGGCTAGCGTGTTAGGACAAAAGCCTAAGATCCACAAGCATCTCTAGTACTAGTGACTCCTGTTCGATTAGGAAAATTCCTCCGCAGATGCCCTTTCTCGCCGCAGATAAAACATGCTCTGGTTGCCCTCCGGCATTCCTCAGTCTGGTGTTTCCTTTGTGAGACCTCGATTATAATCATCTAATCAAGAGTTAATCCTATCGATAATCAATCAAGATCCAAAAGATAAGACATAAAAAAAATTCTTTTCAAAGTTGCCGCGCTCGAATGCATGAACTCGTGCGATCGAGCGCTATCCAGCAAAACACACTTCCGAGAAAATGGAGGTGCCGCGCTCATCACATGAACTCGTGAGATCGAGCGTGCCCTCCTGCGCTTTCTTCTGTCCAAGAATAAAAGGGGCTGCGCGCAATCGTGCCAAATCGTGCGATCGAGCGCACCCTGAGCCCAGAAAAACATCAGAAAACATAACATGTTTTTCCAACTTTCAACAACAATTCAAATTAGAATTATAACATGCAAACATCAGTATTCGATAACCAAAGTCGACTTATTCAATACAACAAGATTCAACAACAATTCGAGTCTAAAAAATCTCTCAAAACATAATTAGATTGGCATGCAATTTCATTTCTAAACCGAAGTCCCACTACTAACTCTCCCTCTTGTTGCTAACCAAGTCTTCGCTGACTTGATCCTGCCCCACCTGTTGCCAAGTACACATACAAAACAAAGAAGCAGCCGGATAACTCCGGTGAGAAAGATATTCTTAGTAAAAACAACATAACAAGCAATACAAGTAATGTATCAACAACATGCTTTCAAGAAAACATAATCAAATCAAAGCTAATAAAATGCATGTCTTTAAAATCGGGATATCAATTCTGATAAACAAGGGATTGCTGCGTTGCTTTTGGGATCCCGAGGATGAGATCACGTAACAACTCACCGACTCTCCCAATCGAGGTGGTGCCACATATCTCATACCTCTAGACTTTGGTGAGACTATGAGGAGTATGCTGACACTAGGTGAACTTTACAACCCAGGCCACTCGCAACATAGCCTCCAAAACATCTAATTAAAAAGGTTGTTCTGCCGCTGAAATGAAAGGTTTGGCTCAAGATGAATGCATAAGGAACATAAAACATAAGCCACATAACAAGAACTCAATCAACAACAAAATATAGGTTCCACATGCTAGAACAAGTATTGATGCAAATATGTGATTTTAAGGGAAACTCGAGAACCAACTGTCCCGAGTATGCTATCCCGCTAACAATGACTGCTTTTACATTTCAATGCAAGTAGCTCCAACTCTGGATAAGCTACAACAAAAGGTTATATCAGAAACTATACAACCTAACAACAAAAACGGTTCAAGGTAATCTCTTTATCGTTCTTCGTCCAACTCTACGACGATCCAATGCTGCTAACACAGGGCTCGGCAACTCCAAATGAATCTGTATGGAGGCAAAGAAGATCGACAACGACGATCAACTCACAATAGCCAAAGTTCTACAACTCAAACACGGTTCAAAAATCCCAAAACTCAAACCGGCGGTATAATGACTATGGACTGATCAAACCAGAAATGCAGACAGCAGTACAACATCGATATCAACTCATAACAATGATAAGGTAACTACAACAAAGCAAACCTATCAAATCTCAAACTCTAAATTTTTGAATAAACATCCAAAAATCATAACAATTCCGAATGTTGCCCTATTTCAAAATCGACAGATAATAAACGATCAGAACTCTGCCAAGAACAACATACTCGAAACTCAATTGAATCTAACAACATCCGAAAATAGAATGTATCTGATCGGAGAAAAACTTACGATAGAACGAAGCTCTCGCTGCAGTGATCGCTAATCTGCCTTCAAAATTAATTTCTAACGGCCGGATCGATCTCGGACTAAAATCACAAAGCTTGGAAAGGTGTTGGGGCGTCTTCCATGGTGGGAATCGGCTAGGGGAAGATGATGGTGTGAGAAGACTAAGTCAACTAGTGTAGATAATATATTAAATCCAATATTTGCGTTTTAGTCCATGAAATTTCCAAAATTTCCAAAATAGACCCTGATAAATATCAAAAGGGCCATTGACTTCTGAAAACTCTGATTATCTCAAATAAGCTCAATTAAGATAAAATCGGGGCGTTACATCCTCCCACAGTGATCACATCTTCTTCTTCTTCTTCTTCTTCTTCTTACCAAATCGGAATAATCCGTGAGAACTAGAAGAATTAAAAGTAGAGGTAGAACCCTGCTTCTTGAAAGATTGAGCATGGGGTCCAAGTAATCCACTAGGTTGTGAAGACAGAAGTGTCTTGGCGCGATTCAAACTAGTCTCTTCCTGGCGGCAGTGATTCACCAGAGTCTCGTATGATTTCGGATCATCACAAATAGTGACCCAATAAAAGATCTCCTGGAATAGTCCCTACAAGAAATAATCATATTTGGCTTCGGAACTTGCATTGATGAGGGGGCAGAATGGCAGCATATCGATGAACTTCTACTGGTATTCATTGACTGTCATAAAGCCTTGTTTCAAATTCAGAAACTATCTTGATTTAGACTGCCGGAGAGCTGGAGGAAAATATAACTTCATATAAGTCTGACAGAAATCCTATCACGATACGTGGACTTTCTCCAGAAGTAGCTGGACAGATTTATATTTCCACCATTTCCTTGCACGTCCCTCCAATAAAAAGTTCATGGCCTCCATCTTCTGCTCCTCGAAGCAGTCAATGGCTCGGAAACTACTCTCTATTCTCTCCGGCCAATCTTCCACTACCTCAAGGGTCTCACCACCCACCAATGTCTTCGATCCAATCTGCAAGAAATTATGCATGGTAAATGGCGTCGACCATCACTATGGTGATGATGTCTTTAAGGATGTCCCTGTGCACCCTCTACTTCCATCGGGCCTATAAAACCATGAGGTTCTTCTCCTTGTACATCCATTACTCTGCAAGATTAATACACATTAATCCTAAAATATCATGCTCAGTCCCAAGTATTATGCATGTTTTGATACCATAAATGTAGTGACCCAGTATAGATCACCTACTAACTTGCAGTCTTAAGCATGAAATTGGCTTAATATAAAAACATTTATTAAAACACAGATTTTATCGCTAAAACATAAAATCCTACTACAAAAGAAATCAAAAAAATACAACCGTTACTAAAAACCCAAATGTTTTTTTCCCATAAATATTTACAGTAGAAAGCCGACTGTAAGTAAAAAACTCCAAGCAGCTCCTGGACCTGCATCTAACCCTATAGCGACCCAATCCGGATCCACTACTAATCAGAAGCTAATTTTGCATGCATTTAAATTAAGAAAAATATAATTAGAATTTAACAGCGGAAAGGTAAAGAATCTAAATCCAACAACAGTCGGCAAAATAGAATCGATAAAAAATCCATAATTAAACATTGTATAATACAAACAAATCAAACAGTGTATCAAATCCTAACAACTAAAGAAAATCTCACCGGAACCCTGAATCTTGGTCTACGCCCTGCCACGAACCTCCGGTGTTGCCCAATCTGAGACCTGTCCCGTCGAAAATGATGTCCAAAAAATACACAAATACTAGACGTGAGCGACTACACTCAATACGAAAGCAATGATATGTAAACAAGTATGATGCAAGAATGACTTAAAACATATCAAATATCAATATGCTCAGAGGCGCCAATGGAACATGTAGTACCGACTGGAGGGCGACTCCGTGGGGTACATCCACATGCTCCCCCTATCACCGTAGCATCAGTCTCTGTCGTCGCGGATTCTCCATGTGATAGAAAAAACAATATGGGGTTGAGCCTCCCCTCACATGACCCACCTCTAACGAGATACATTCTATAGTAATCATGCATGCGCTAAAACAGTAAAACATGGAACATACAATGCAACATAGAAGTTTACCTGCTGACAATTCAAACACCGAGATACAAACCTTGCTACGTCGCTCTTCATTCTCTTCCACCAGAACTGATTCTTCAGATTGTTGTACATCTTACGACCTCCAGGATGAATATTGAACCGACTACAATGAGCCTCTCGGAGAATACGCTGTCTCAACTCCGCAATATCTGGCACAACGAGACGGTTATTCACAAACAAGACTTCATCTCTAACCTGGAATTCAGACTAATGCCCAGATCTGACTTTCTCTACTGAAAACTGAATGCTCGGCTCAGACTTCTGTGCTTCTCTGATTGCAACAAACAACTCCGGTTTGGCCTGAATAGCAAACACTCTGATAGTCTCCCTATATGTTTAAAACTCTAAACCAGAACTGCAACAATCATCGATCAACTGAGAAACACCAATAGTAGAAAGAGATAAAGAACACAGCTTTTGACTCAACGCATCTGCAACTGCGTTTGACTTCCCGGGATAATACTTGATTTCACAGTCAAAATCTTTCAACAGATCTAACCATCTTCTCTGTCTCATATTCAGCTCCGCCTTTGAAAACAAGTACTTAAGGCTCTTATGGTCAGAAAAGATCTCGAAAGACTCACCATAAAGATAGTGACGCCAGATCTTCAGAGCAAAGACGATCACAGCTAGTTCAAGATCGTGAACCGGATAACGGGTCTCGTGCGGTTTCAGCTGTCTCGATGCATACGCTATAACATGCTTATGCTGCATAAGAACACAACCCAAGCCTCAGTTAGAAGCATCACAATAGACTGTGAAACCTCCAGTACCCTTCGGAATAGAAAGAATTGGAGCACTGGTCAGTCTCCTCTTCAGATCAACAAATCTAGCCTCACAATCTGGAGTCCAAACAAAAGGCTCATTCTTCTGAGTTAGCTGGGTAATTGTCTTGGCAATAGACGAGAAACCCTCGATGAAACGACGGTAATAACAAGCTAAACCCATGAAGCTTCGGATCTCAGGTACTGATGTAGGTCTAGGCCAATTCATAACCGCTTCAATCTTGCTGGGATCGACAGAAATCCCATCTTCAGAAATAATGTGACCGAGAAAGACAACTCGATCCAACCAGAATTCACACTTAGACAGCTTGGCAAACAACTGCTCAACTCGCAAAATCTGCAGTATGGTCCTCAAGTGCTCTGCATGGTCAGTACGGTTCTTTGAGTAGATAAGAATATCATCGATAAAGATAATGACGAACTCATCTAAATAGCGCTGAAAGATACGGTCATCAAACCCATAAAAACCACTGGAGCGTTGGTCAAACCGAACGGCATGACTATAAACTCAAAGTGACCATACCTCATCCTGAATGCGGTCTTAGGAACGTATTCCTCTCGCACTCTCAACTGGTGATAACCTGACCTCAGATCAATCTTAGAGTAGACAGAAAAACCCTGCAGTTGATCAAAAAGGTCATCTATTCTGGGTAAAGGATACCTGTTCTTGACTGTAGCCTGATTCAATTGGCGGTAGTCAATACAGAGTCGCATAGAACCATCCTTCTTCCGAATGAATAGAACAGGAGCACCCCAAGGCGATACACTAGGTCTGATGTATCTCTTGGCAATCAAATCCTCAAGCTGCTCCTTCAACTCTCTCAATTCAACAAGTGTCATACGATAAGGAGCTTTTGAAATAGGTTGAGTACCTGGCACTAAGTCAATGCTGAATTCGATTTCTCGAATAGGTTTGCAAACCAGGAACATCTTCTGGGAATACATCCGCAAATTCTCTAACCACCGGTAAATCTACCAGAGCTGGGCTAGATTTCAGTACATCAACCGCATAAACCAAAAATCCTTCTGCACCTCTCTGTAGCAAACGAGTCATAGATAACACTGAAATCAAAGAAATTCTAGATCGAGAACCCTTACCAAAGAACTTTCACTCGTCTGCCAGGTCTGAACCTGACAACTTTCTGGAAACAATCGACTGTCGCCCTGTACTTGGTTAAAGCATCTATCCCGATAATACAATCAAAATCTGATAGTCCAAGTACAATACAGTCGAATTCTAACAAATTTCCTTCAAAACACAGTTCATAGCTCCTGACTAATCTGACAGAAACAATTCCTCCACCCAAAGGTGAAGTAACAGCTACTACTGTAGGCAACAATTCAGTAGGCAAAACATGTAATAACACAAATTTCTCAGAGATAAAGGAATGGGAAGCACCTGTATCTATCAAGACATGAGAAGAATAACCAAAAATCGAACAGTTACCTGCTATGACATCGTCAGGTGCTGCCTGAGCCTGATCCTCTGTCAATGCAAAGACTCGTGCCTGCTGTCTCGGAGGCTGATTTGCACTAGAGTTACCTCCCTGTCTGTTCTGCTGCTGAGGCTGGAAAGAGTGCACTGCAGAAGACTGCCTCTCAGGCAGAGCTGCAGGTCTAGACGAACTCCCACTCTGAGCTCTATCTCTGTTACGTTGAGGGCACACCTTAGAGAAGTGTTCCGGTTGCTAACATGTGTTACAATTGCCAAAGACTCCCACACACTGATCCGGTGAGTGTCTTCCTCCACACTTACTGTAGTACAAGGATGATGACCCAGAACTCGGTCCTGAACCGAATTTCTTCGAACCACTGGAACTGGACGAACTGTTCCCCTGTCTTTTGAACTGTTTACCTCTTGCCTTGTACTGATCCTTTTTGTTTCCCCCACTGTTTCCACCTTCATACCTTTGCTGCTGGTTCTGATGCTGCGGTGGCTGATTCTGATACTGAGATGGTTGGTTCTGATACTGCCTCTGCTGCTGAGGTGCTACCTGATTACCTCTTTGCCTCCACAAGCCTGCTTCTGCTCCCTTTGCGTGATTCATGGCGTCCGCAAAGTTGTCTGGCCTAGCAGTGTTCACCAAAGTGAAGATGTCAGGATTCAAGCCATTTATGAAGTGATCTGCCTTAGCTTCTTCATCTCCGGCAATTAGTGGTGCAAAACGCAACAGTCTATCAAACTTGGCAATGTACTCTTCGATGTTCAGATTCCCTTGTCTCAAATTGGCAAATTCTGCTCCCTTGTCCTTACGGTACGAGATAGGGAAAAACCGCTTATAGAATTCAGATTTAAAAAGAGTCCAAGTAACTTCCGTACCTCTATTCTCTATTGCTTTCTTTGTCATGATCCACCAGCTCTTAGCAACCCCACGTAGCTGATGAATGACTAACCTGATTCTGCGGTCATCTGTGTAATCAATGGAATCAAACAGCTGATCAATATCATCCAACCAACTTTCACATTCAACTGGATTTTTTGAACCTAACAACAACGGCGGATTGAAAGACTGAAAACCTCTTCAGCAAGGTTTCCATAGGCGTTGCTGAAACATCCAACTGATCAACTTCAGTGCTAGCTTGCTCAGTTGCAGGGATAACTGGCGGTGTGTTTCTGTTTATCACTCGACGAGGACCCATCTGATAATCAAAGGTTAGGACGCGAGATATCTCAATCGCTACAATCAGTGCCCTTACAACCGCTTGGAATACCGGATACCAGTCGATAACAAAAAACAGATATATCTCAAGTAGATCATGCTTTATTAATTTAAATCACACAACCATGTAATTCAAATAATGCTCAAACAATAAAGCATGCTTGCATGAAATTAAGTACACAATAAAATAATTCAAACACATGCGAGGAGCCAATACTTGCAGACTCGATCTACCCGCTCACTCTAGTTCGACCAAGAATCTTAACTCTCTGATACCACTTAATGTGAGACCTCGGTTCTAAACAATTAATCTTGGGATTAGACAACACTAAGACAAACAATAACCAAAGGTTAAAGCAAAAAGAAATTTTTTTTTTTAAAAGAGAACAGGGTCGCGCTCGATCCGGCAAAACGCCAGGATCGAGCGCACCACTTCTCTCAACTCTCTGCCGAGAAAAATTAAGGTGCCGTCTCGATCCGGCAAAAAGCCAGGATCGAGCGCACCATTTTTCTGAAACCTCTGCCTCAAACAAAACAGGGCTGTGCTCGATCCTGGCTTTTCCTAGGATCGAGCACACCCTGGGCAGCAGAAACGAATCAAAACAGAGCAAGCTAACCAACTCAAACCAACAATATTCATAACAACATGCATCCATCCAAATTCAACATAATCTCGACTACTTGATACAAAATCAATTCTTCCAACTAGTACATAAAACTCTGGAGTTCAAAAACTGTTCAAAGTAGAGGATATGCAACAACAACATAACGATGAAGTTCGATATCTAAACATGTTCCAATCTAAACTAGATGAACATGCTGACACGACTTCTATACCGAGTCTCACTTCTGCAACTTTCCCTCGGAGCTAACCATGCCTCTTCTGACTTGATCCTGCCCCACCTGTTGCCAAGTACACATACAAAACAAAGCAACAGCCGGATAACCGGTGAGAATGATCATCCCAGTAAAAGAAACATATCAAATATTGAATAAACATCATGCTATCAAGACAACATATTCATGTCAAGGTTAATGATATGCATGTCTTTAAAAACCAGGATATCGATTCTGATAAACAAGGGATTGCTGCTGTGCTTTTGGGATCCCGAGGATGAGATCACGTAACAACCCACCGACTCTCCCAATCGAGGTGGTTCCACGTATCCCACTCCTCTAGACTTTGAGATACCATAACGAGTATGCTAGCACTAGGCGAAATACTACAACCTAGGCCACTCAATCATAGTTCCCAAAACGTCTAAACAAAAAGGGCGGTTCTTCCGCTGAAATCAAAGTAGGCTCAAGATGAATGCATAACAGAAACATAAACATAAGCCACATAACAAAACTCAATCAATCAACAAAATACAAGTTCCTCATGCTAGAACAAGTATCGATGCAATATGTGATTTAAAAAGGGAAACTCGAGAACCAACAGTCCCGAGTATGCTATCCCGCTACGATGACTGCTTTTACCTTTCAAGGCAGTAGTTCCAACTTCTGGAAAGCTACAACAAAAGATTGTATCAATAACTATACAACCTAAACAACAATCAACGGTTCGTGGAAATCTCTTTACCGTTCTTCGTCAACTCTCGACGATCCAATGCTGCTAACACAGGGCTCGACAACTTCAACGAATCTGTACGAATACAAGAGATGATTGATCAATAGCCACGATAAACTTTCAAGCCAAGTTCATAACTCAAAACGGTTCGAAACTCCAAAACTCAAACCGACGACATAACGGCTATAACTGAACAAACCGACAACACAGACAGCAGTTCAATACCGATATGAACTCAATTCAATGCTAATACAACAACAACAAGACAAACCCATCAAATCTCAAAATCATGATTTTCGAAAATAGCTTCCAAAATCGTAACAATTCCGAATGTCGCTCTAATTCAAAACCGACAGATAATAAACGATCAGAACTACGCTAAGAACAACATACTAGAATCTAAATCGATTCTAACAACCTCCGAAAAACAAAACATATCCGATCGGAGAAATACTTACGGTATAACGGAGCTCTCACTGCAGTGATCACTAATCTGCCTTCAGAAATAAATTTCAACGGACGGATCGAGCTCGGAATGAAATCACAAAGCTCAAAAGCTCAAAAGGGGCACTTCAATGGAGTCTCTCGGTTGGGAGAAAGATGAAGAATGAATGACAAAGTCAATAAAAGTGTAGATAATATATAAAATCCCATATTTGCATTTTAGTCCCTGAAATTTCCAAAATTTGTAAAAAGGACCCTGATCAAAATCAAACCAGCTCGAGAACTCTGTAATCTCTGATTAACTCAAATAAACTCATTTAAGATAAAATCAGGGCGTTACAGTTATACCTGCGTCTGATGTGGTGATATTTTCCTAGATTCATTTGAGTTAATTTGCTAATATTAGGTGAATTTTTCGTGATTAAATTGATTTTATGTTCCTAATAATTGTTTGCGATTTTATATTGAAAAGGGGGAAGAAATTTAGCAAAGGACGAGAAATTGAGAAGAAAAAGAGAAGAAAACAGAAAGTAGGCGTGCTCGAGCCCGCAATTCTTGCGCTCAAGCGTGCAAAGTTGAAAATTTTGAAGCTGGACAGAGAGGTGTCACGCTCGAGTGGTAAATTCTTGCTCTTGAGCATGCATGTGCGAGGAAAAAAAAGAAACAAGATAAAAACTATAGCGCGCTCGAGCGGCCAAATGATGTGCCCGAGCGCGCCTGGGCGAAAAAATATCCTCGTGATAGAGAAGAGGCGCACTCAAGCGGCCATTTCTTGCGCTCGAGCGCGCCCGCGATAAGGGAAAAGATTTTTTCAAAGAGGAACGAAGGTTGGGAAGAACTCTATGATATAAATAACATCTAGCACACTAATTTTAGGATCTTTTTAACAGCAAAATACGGTAGATACATCTTGGCGGTTAGGGTTTCTCTCCATTGTTCTTAGATTTTTTTTTTGTTCATCAATTTTCTAGATATTTCATGAATTTTCGTGGCTAAGTTTTAATTCTTAGTTGAGAAAGACGAATCCTTGAAGTTTTATTTTTCTCATGAGATTTTGGTATTGTTCGTTGTTAGATTCATGGTCTGAATATCAAGAATTGTTGGTGATTAAATATAAATTTTTGGTGATAACAGATCAAACAAAACCAAGTGCTAAAACAAATAAGGACAAACGGAAGTTGAAGTTCATATCAATCAAAACAAATGAATTCATACAGATCGAGCTTAACAAAGTTGTTCAGATCAAGTTTTCGGTGAAATTGGATAAATCAAGCATTTGAACTATGTTCCTTCGCAACTATTTTACTTCAACAGATCAAATGACCATCCTCTAGTAGAACAACCCAGATTAATCAAAATATTTTATCACATCGAGTTCAAATCACATACACTTCACCCAAATCAAGGGTGAAAGCCAACAACCAAGATCAGATCAAACTATCGGATGGAAGCATCAGTTTTCGAAGTTGTTGAGGTAAAAGAAAAACTCATTAAATGAAGATTTGAACGTTGGCTAGCATTTCTTAAAGTCAAGATTTGTGAGCCAATTTATGAGATATGTTTGCGGCTCATTCTCAGAATATATTGGCGGCTCACTGGCTAGTTTTGAAGGCTATATAAATACGTGGTGATTCAAAGATTCAAACTAAGGAGTGAACAATACGAGAAACCACGAATTCAAAGTTTGATTTCCAATTCATTCGAAAAGCCAAAAAGCCTTCAATCTATATTCTAACTCAGAAACTCAGATTACTAGATCAAAGTTTCGATGCTCTGAGTTAGATAACATATCAAGATCGATCGAGCCCAAAGAAATACATATCCTATCAAGAACAATACAGATTCATAGCTATTTGTAGCTTCCTAGATCAAAGTTCCCAAAGAACATTGTGTGACTTCATTTTGTAACTCAAGCAGAGTGTTTGATCTGCATCGAGAAAGTGTGTTGCTAGGAGTTCCTCTCAAAGGGTTGATTAGATTGGATTTTTACAAAGCGTTGTACAAATTAAATTCTTCTAGTGGAATCCTTTTGAAAATAGAAGAAGGGGGTGACGTAGGAGATTAAGCTCTGAACATCCATAAAAAATCTTATGTCCCTTTTACTTACTGCACTTACTTTACTTTGATCTGCCTTTCCTTTTTTTAAAGTTCAATTCTGCGAGAAAGATTCTTCCGCCTGATATTATCAGATCTTTCGAGCATAACAAAGTTTTAAGCAATCAAATTTTCTGTCTGGTTTTTAACAAATCAGATCGAAGCAAAATTAATTTTTAAAATATTGTATTCACCCCCCCCCTCCCTCTCTCTACCACCATTTTTTGATCCTAACAAGTGGTATCAGAGAGGTTCTTTCTTATCACCTGAACCGTTTCTAAGAAATGTCATCTTTTAGTAAAATTCCTATGTTCTCAAAAGAAGATTATGATGACTGAAAAATTCTCAAGCAGGCACATTTATCAACACAAGATGATGATATGTTGTTCGTGGTTACAGATGGACCCATGAAGATTATGAAAAAACCAACACTGTCACTGCCATTTCTGCTGGTGCTCCACAGATGATAGAAAAGCCTCGACTTGAATGGACTTCTGAAGATAAGAAGAAAGATAATCTGGATAATATTGCCAGAGATATCTTATACAAAACTCTAGACATAAACATTTAGCAAAATCAAAAGCTGCACTAAGACCAAGGAAATATTGTAAAAGCTCACACAACTGTGTGAGGAAATGATCAAAAAAAGGAAAACAAACTTATGGTGGCCATTCAAAAGTTCGATAACATAAAGATGAAACCAGGAGAAATAATGAATGAATTTGATGAAAGATTCAGCAGCATGATGATCGAGCTAAATGGACTTGGGAAAAGTTATAGCAACAGAGAAGTAGCTCTGAAAGTCATGAGAGCTCTACCTCGTGAATGGGATGTGAAGACAGTAGCCATAAGAGAATCCAAAGATCTCAATAAGATCGAATTACATGATCTATTTGCATATCTCAAACATATGAATTCGAGCAAGGAGTTCGAAATGAGGAAGAGACATCAACATCACAAGTTACAAAGGCTCTCACTGCAGTAGATGAAATCCCAGCAACCAAAACCGCAGAACAAATAAGTAGTGATGCAATGTCATTATTTGTTAAAAAGTTTTAAAGATTCATGAGAAATAACCACAAGAATTTCCAAGGAACAAATAGATCAAGCTTCAAACAAAAAAAACCAGTCGACGATATTCGAGCTTGCTACAACTGTGGAAAGGAAGGACATTTCATAGCTGACTGTACTAAACCAAAGAAGAATGAGAAAAGAACATCACACAAGAATATCTCCAGGGAATAAAGAAAAAGATTCAGAAGAAATAAGGAACAAAAGGCCCTGTTATCAGATGAAAGCAACAACAAGTGGGCTGAGTCAGACTCTAATTCATCTAACTCTGAAACGTCATCAAGTGAAAGTGAAGATGATGCCGTCAAATGCCTAATGGTTGATGATTCAAACATTCCAGATGATGGAGAGGTACTTGACTTTACTTCAGATGAATTTACTAGAAAATATCTTATTAATGTATTAAATGAGATGGTTAATAAATATCGAATACTATCTCATAAGTTTGAGGAAGTCATAATAGATGGAAAGAGTCAGTCAGATCAAAGTAACTCAAATGAGTTCACTGGATCAGACAGTCTAAAGGATCAGATAAGTTTTTTAATGACCGAAAACAATGACATGAGAAGCAAACTTCAAGAGACTTTATCTGAAAATCAAAGATTAACAAATCTAGTAAACTCTTGAAATAAATCTTCGATATCCTTAGATAAACTTACTGAAATGCAGAAGCAAGCTGGAGATAAATCTGGCCTAGGCTACAGCATAAATGAAGGTAGTTCATCTAACTCAACCACTAAATCTTGTCTGGAAAAGAACAACTTTAAATATATGAAGTTTGTAAGATCCAGCACGATATATGAACCAGAGATCCCAATGACACATTCAATACTGCAACAGAGTAAAACTCTTACACAGAGGGTTGTGATATGTTGAGCCAGATAAATCTAAGTCAAGATGGACTAAACCCAGATCAAATTGGTCTGGATATGCTCTTGAAAGACAAATAATCTCGTCAACTCAACATAGACCACATTTCAATAACTCTCCTAGAAAGTATTGGAAGTCAAGCAGGAACAATCAATCTGATCACTACACTTGACACACACATCACAATGCATCCGATAGAACTTTCTCTCCCAAAGGTAAATACCATGGAAAGTCTGTAAAGAATCAAAGTATGGATTCCAAAGGGATTAATCTAGAGTGGACCTAATGATAAGTGTATTTTATACACTTAATTTATATATGATTTTAATTATTAAATGTTGGTTTCGAGCAGATTTATGTGAGTGTTTTGTTGTTTTTGTGATTGTAGGAAATTATCGAATTATTGTGGAAAAGAAGAAGAAAATGAGATTGATGAAGAGAATTTAAAGAAGCTGAGAAGAAAAAGAAAGGAAAAGAAAGAAGAGAGGTCAAGAGAAGAAAAAGAAAAGAAGAAAAGAAACGTACAGATAAGAAGGAAAGTTATTGGGCCTTTCATAATGGGCCAAAAGATTAGCGCTAAAGTTTAGCACTTGAGGAAAGCTATCGCGCTACATTATGAGAGATTGAAGATTTAAGCAGAAGCTTATGCGCGCCCGCCTTTAGTTCTGGAGCGCCCGCGCGTCGCGAGATTTCAGCGTGACAAGGTTTTAGAGTTTTATCGGGAAGGAAATATTTTATTTTCATGGGCCTTTGAGTAGGCTTTTTCCATGCCATATAAAAGGGAATTTATGTTTGATTGTAAAAGAGAAGCCGCCACACACCACACGTACAGATCAGATAAGAGATCGTGACTTTCTGTGGAATTTCTGTGAAGAATTTCTGGAGCTTAACTGAAGAACGAAGATGGAGTTCGATAGACCGGACACGGCGTCGACGACGGATTTGTTTCCTTTATCTTTTATTTAATTCTGAATATGTTGAATTTTCTGAACATATTTTGTTTTATTCAGAATTTTATTATGAACTAAATTTTTAGAGTCTAGAGGTCGGATGGAACCTGGTTTAGACACTTTCATGAATTTTTGATTTTATTGAATTGAGTTTCTTCTAGATTAATTGCTTTTTTCTAGAATTGATTGTCTTTTCAATTATCTGATCAATAATTGATTTGTTATATTTATTTGAAATCTGGCACTCGGGAGAGGAGATTTTGAATAGGACCAATAGAGAATACACTGTTAATTATTTATATCGCTCGGGAGAGTGTATAATTTTAACAGAGCTTTTAAAAAGAATATTTTTTTGAATTGATCACTGCAAGTAGATTCTTAATAGGGATATTGGAATTGAATTGTAGTTGATATATTTTATTCGGCACTCGGGAGAGGAAATAATACACTTAAGTGTTCTTAGCTATTAATTGATTAAAATTCATGAAGATTAATTAATTAGTATTGACTGTTGTTGAAACCAGGTGAAATCTATACGTATAGACCATTATTCTCTGATTGATTATATCTGCAAGTTGTGTGCGTGCTATCAAAAACATCCTGATTATTTTTTATTTATTTCGAAATTCTCAAATATTGATTTTCTAGATAAAGTTTGGACTATTTTAATTACAAGCACTGAATATTTTCATTTTACTCCCTGTGGAATCGATATCTGATTTTATCACTATATTAAAACTTGACACTCGTACGCTTGCGAGGAATTTTCACAAGAAGTTTTTGGCGCCGTTGTCGGGGAGTAAATTTTGATTTTGTTTAGTCTTGTTACCAATTAGTCTAAGTTTTAATTTAGAGTTCTTTTTATTTTATTTTTAAGTTACTAATTAATTTCTTTTTATTTTTAAATTGCAGTCTATGCGACGATCTCAAAGTGCGAATTCTCTACTTTTTGATCCGGAGATCGAACAAACTGCACGTGCTTTAAGAAGAGCTAGAAGAGAAGAAATTGAAAGAATGGCTGAACAAGAAGCACAAAAAGCTCCCCTGGTGCCAATTAGAGATCACTTCAGGCCAGTAATCCAGGCTCACTACTCTGGAATAGCTCGTAGAACTATCAACGCAAACAATTTTGAGCTGAAGCCGGCCTTGATCAATATGGTTCAATAGAACCAATTTAATGCGAGAACCACTGCTGATCCTCACCTACACCTACACATTTTCTTGGAGATAACCGATACGGTAAAAATTAATGGTGTATGTGAGGATATTATTCATTTACGCTTGTTTCCTTTTTCTCTCAGGAATCAAGCAAGGAGTTGGTTGCAATCACTGCCATTTGGAAGCATCACTACTTGGGAGGGGATGACAGAAAAATTTATTGCTAAATATTTTCCACCTGCCAAGTCCACCCAACTGAAGATAGAGATCAACACTTTCCGGCAGATGGAAACTGAACAGCTATACGAGGCGTGGGAAAGGTACAAAGAATTACTTAGACGTTGTCCTAACCACAATTTTGCAGATTGGGAACATATCGAGTGGTTTTACAACGGACTGAATGCGCCTACAAGGATGAATGTGGATTCTGCGGCTGGAGGTACTATATTTGCAAAGGATCATGTACAGGCCTATGATATGCTGGAACAGATGAAGATCAACAGTTTTCAATGGCCATCTGAGCGTATGGGAGTAAAGAAACCAGCTGGAGTGTATGCAGTGGATCCTCTCACTTCCATCACTGCTCAATTATCTGCACTGACTACACAGATAGCTGCATTGAATAAAGTGAGTGTTACAGAACCAGCAGGTGTTCAGGGTGCAGTGGATGAATCACACTATCATGAACAAGCCCAGTACATAAATCAGAGAGGTTATGGAGGCTATCGAGGTAACCCTGTCCCAAATACTTATCATCCTAGCTTGCATAATCATGAAAATTTTTCGTATGCTAACAATAGAAATGTGTTGAATCCTCCGGGGTTCAATGGAAACAAGGATGAGGGTAAGCAGTCTTTGGAGGATGTTGTTAGTACCTTTGTGCAGGAATCAGGTAAGAGGATGGAGAGAACTTAATCTCACCTTGGGCAGTTGGCGAATGCACTAAAGGATAATAACAGAGGCCAGTTTCCGAGAAACACTGAGGTAAATCCCATAGAACAGTGTAAGTCCATAGAGTTGAGGAGTGGAAAAGAAGTGGGAGTCCAAGAACCTGCTGTTGAAGAGAAGAAATTTGAGGAAAAAGTCGAGGAGAAGGAGCCTGAAACTGAGCCGAAACTGATGTACAAGCCTCCACTGCCATATCCTTAGAGGTTCAAGAAGAAGGCGTTGGATGAAAAGTTTTTCAAGTTCTTGGAAACTTTCAAGAAAATTCACATCAACATCCCCTTTGCTGAAGCTTTGGAGAAAATGCCGAATTATGCGAAGTTCATCAAGGAAGTGATGTCCAAGAAGAGGAGGCTGCTAGAGTACGAGGTGGTGAATTTAACGGAAGAGTGCAGTGTTGTGCTACAAAAAAAGATGTCACAGAAACTTAAGGATCCAGGGAGTTTTACTATTCCTTGCACTATTGGTTCATCTTATTTTAATAATGCACTTTGCGATCTAGGAGCTAGCATTAATTTAATGCCTTTGTCTTTTTTCAGGAGTTTAGGACTTGGTGAGGTGAAGCCCACAATGATCGCATTGAAGTTGGCTGATAGATCAATTACATATCCGCTCGAAATTATTGAAGATGTTCTAGTAAAAATAGATAAATTTATTTTTCCTGCGGATTTTGTTGTGCTAGATATGGTGGAGGATACAAATATGCCACTAATATTGGGAAAGACCATTCTTGGCCACTGCGGATACCAAGATCGAAGTCAAGAAGGGTGAATTATCTATGGGTGTGAAAAGCGAGAGAGTGATTATCAACTTATTCACGTAAGCACCCAATTCACCCATGGAAGAATTGTGCTTAATTGAACCGATTGTGAAGTTGGAGAGTTGTACAAGAGCCGATTTTGAGGTTGAATCAAAGAGTAAAGCGCCAAATTTATCGATGAAAAAAACCACGAAGAACAAGAAAGCAAAATTTAAAAGGCGGTTCGTGGAATTTATTTGGCGAGTAAAAGAGAAGGGGGAGATCTAACACCGGTGAAAGTCAGGCTGACGACACTAAACCAAGCGCTACTTGGGAGGCAACCCAAGCATTTTATTTTCTTTTATTTTAATTGAATTTATTTTCAGTTATTTAATTTTTGTTATTTAGATTTTTTTTTAAGTTTTTTTTTTATTTTCAAATTTTGAAGCTTAATTTTCCTTAAATTTTTTTTAAAAATATTTCATGCTCCAGAAACTCAAATTCGAGCAAGCGGCGCACCCGCCCCAAATACATTGAGCGCCCGTGCCATGCCCTGAAGAAATTTGAGAGCAATATGCGCGCCCGCGCCACTCTAGTCGAGCGCCCGCGCCTCCCCTTCGTTTCACTTATTTACGAACAACGCAACAACAAGAGCTATCACGCATCACATCCGCGCAACGAACAGCGCTATCGCGCAAGCCCAAGAGCTGCTTACTAAGCGCTATCGCGCTACCAATCTCTTTCCATTAGCGCGGCCTTCATGTGCTATTGCACTCTCCAAGCGCGCAACACCAAGAGCAAAGGTGCTCCCCAATCGCGCTACTCTCAGTGCAATCGCGCAACACCCAGGGATCGAGGATTGCGCGTCTCTAAGCGCTATCGTGCTCCTAGCTGTTTCCTCTCCATGCGCAATCGCGCTACTGAACATAGCATACTTAAGCTACCAACTGTTTTCTCTCCATGCGAAAAAAATACTACCAGAGCATCAACTATGAACAGATGCGCAAATCTACAGCCTTATTCCTTGCGCCATTAAGCATACCATCTGCACTCATCCATGCGTGATTGCATCAGCAACCAACAATCTCATACACCATGCACAAACTATCTTGTGCAGCAGAAATTTCCATGCATTAACGGTCATCACAGCAGCTCAATTCTATGCGCTCACGTGCATATGACTTGCTCACTTCCATGAATTATCGAGCTCCTACGGGCACAACTCGTCCTTGCATTCGTGCTGCTTTTTACAATATTGCCTTGATCGATTGATTTGGGTTTCAATTTTTGTGTTTTAATCATGTGCATGTTTTCTTCGAAGGTTAAATTGGATGTTCATGTTGTGCTTATCCACCTCCTCCGCAGTGGTCACCTGATGATGTTGTTGATGCTGCACCTCCTTTCCATGAAAATGATGATGATGATGCCGAGTCCTGATGCTCGGTCTCGAAAGGTATGAGTCCCTTGTTCTTTTTATTGTTTTTAATTATTAGGGACAATGATTATATTAAGTTTTGGGGGTTGAAATCAGTGTTTGATTTAGTTGTTTGGTTGAAAGTTGATTAGTTGAATTTATTGTGTGCTTCATAGATTAAAATTTTGTTGTGTTAGTTGAGTTGTGAAAATAAGTCGAGAAAGAATTGGATGCATGGCCAATGATGAAAAATTTTGTGTTATAACTGAAATCCATGATTGTCTACCTATCTGACAAATATTTTTTTTTGAAAAAATGGAACCAAGTGAATGAATAATTTCCTATATACTTTGTGATTAATACTTGAATCTGATTTTTGAGACATACAGACATAGATATGATTGAGGCATTGTTTGAAAATTTTTGGGCCTGATTTTTATTGAATAATTTATCCTTAGTAGCCCATTTGAGCCTACATGTATGTAGCGACCCAACCAGGATCCACTACCTAATCAGAGTTAAGAGCATAATTAAGCATGCGTTAAAATAAATCGCTGCAGAAGACTTAAATAAAAGCAGACCGGCAGAATACAACCGGTTAAACAAATTCGATATACAACCCAATCGAATGAATGAGCCTAAAGGGAGAAAAACCTTACAGCTAATCCTGCTGTCTTCACTGGTCACTGACTACTCCAAGCTCCCTAGTGCTCAATCCTGAACCTACACCTGCCCCGTCGAATGGGGTGTCCAGATACATAGAAAATACTGGACGTGAGCTCTAAGCTCAATACAAAAGCAATGATATATAAATTATATGCAACACATAAGTGTATTTAAAACGAGAGTAAAACAGTACTCAGAGGAGCCATGAATATACAGGGCAATATCGGGTAGCAAGTCCGTGGTGCCGCTCCTATATTCACCTATCAACTATAGCGTCTACTCCACCATCGTGGTCGCTCCTAGTGATAACAAAACCAGGGGCTGAGTGTCCCCAGACACGAAATCCGCAGAGAAGTAACACCTCATGACAGAAACTGTCAATGACTCACATCATACCAGATGCAGTCAACCGTAAAATCATGCATGTGCTAAAGCTGTAAAACATGGTAACACAAGTAGCACATACTCATGCAACACATACAATATATATCATGCTGGCTATCTCAGTCAGTACTTACGTACCTTACTACTGGTAGTCCTAGCAGTCCCACTCTAGGTTCCAAGCCTATCATCAACTCTACAATGCAAATATTCATGCATCATTAATTAAGCTCTAAAAGCCTTAACTAAGCTATTGCATACTCCTAAATAATTTAAGGAGACCATAGCTATACCTGCGTTCGTCGTCAGCCCACTGATGGCGACTGTAGTAACCCTCATTTCTAATTAGTGATTAATGAGTAATTAATCACGTGTTCATGTTTAGAATAAGTAAACCATGATTAAGTAAGTTCCTGTTTGGATAACGGACTTAAGAAATGGATTCAGAGCACTCGAATTAGTTGAATTTTGTTCAGCAGGATCGGACGACGATCCGAAGTGGATCGGAAGCTCCGTGCCAGGATCATCAGAGGCTCCGATCGAGATAGGACGCTCCGTCGGCGAGATCGGAAGCTCCGATCTGGACCAGGGCACACATCATCGCTTACGTCAACAAGGTGACATCATGGCTGACGTAATATTGAGCGATCGGAAGCTCCGAAGGTGCGATCGGAGGGTTCCGATCGAGTTCGGATGTTCCGAACCAGGTTCGGAGGCTCCGAATGCTGTCTATAAATTGAGGGTCCAAGAATTCATTTTCTCGCACCAAAATTCCTCTCTTCTCTCTGATTCCTAAGCCTTCTAACTCAGATCTAGAGAGATCTAGGCATCCTATGGGAAATCCGGAAGTGGCTTAGTTATCTAGACGTCGTCGCGGAGCTACGGCCTAGTTTTGAGGGCTATCTACAGCAAAGGGCTAACGACGGACGCAGGTATAGCTTTGGCATCCTAAAAATATTTAGGAGTATTCAATAGCTTAATTAAGTCTTTTAGAGCTTAATTGTTGATGCATGAATATTTGCATTGTAGTAGCTAGTAGACTGGACTAGTAGGCTTGGAGTCTAGACCAGCAGAGCTAGGTTTGACCAGCAGTGTTAGAGGTACGTAAGTACTGATCTAGATAGCCGGCATGATATATTTTCTTGTATGTTGCATGAGTATGTGCTATATGATTTATCGTATTTTAGCATGTTTTACCATCTTAGCACATACATGATTTTATGTGTGACTGCATCCGGAGAGATGTGAGTCATTGACAGTCTCCATAGGGAACCATGATCTTATTTTTGGACTCGAGTCAGGTATGACAGTTTCCATATGAGGCTTGTATCCTGTTTTGGATTCGGGTCAGGATAGGGTTGGCTCAACCCTGATATGGAGTATACGAGTACCCCGCGGAGTAGCTCTCTATCCGGTACTGTATATTCTCGGCGCCATGAGCAAGTGTTTTCACTTGAGTTTTAAATCATCTGTGTGCGCATATTTGTATTTATATCATTGCTTCGTATTGAGCGTTCTAGCTCACGCCCCTGTGTTTAGGTATTGTGTACCTTGTGGCGGGGCAGGTTTGAGGCTGGACGATCCAGACGGCTCTCAGCAGGATTGAGCTTTGGAGAGTGCAAGGTTATAGAGGGTAGGGATTTATTTACCCTGAACCTTCGATTTGGTTGTATAACAGTACTTATACACTTGTGATAGCGTCGGTTGTATTCTGCCGATTGGATTTGTTGTATTTTAATTATCCGCTCTTTACGCTTTAAGCTTTTATTGCATGCGCTTTTACTATAACTCTGATTAGGTAGTGGATCCGGGTTGGGTCACTACATTTTTTGTATCAGAGAGACTCATTGCACTGGGAATATCGTAAAGCGGATTAAGTAATTATCTGTTCTTATATAACAGATGGAAGATTACGACGAGAGCCACGGTAGCGTAGACGACGGTCGTTTGGGGCGATCCAGATGATCGTAGACGTCGGGGACAGCCCGAGGAGCGCATACGAGTGAGCATGCGTAGATTCAAGGAGGTTAGCCCGAAGCCTTTGACGGGTGGTGAGATAGCCGAAGAGGCGGAGGATTGGATGGAGAGGATGGAAGCAGTGCTTCTAGGAGTTCCGTTGCACGGCTGAGGATAGGATTGTAGATTCTTGCCTTTATGCTTGAGGGCAGAGCAAGAAAGTGGTGGAGATCTACTTCCACACCGTTCGTAGCAGCTAGAGGTGCAGCTACTTGGGTTGAGTTTCGTACTGCTTATCAAAAGATTTTATTTTCCTCCAGCTCTTCGTCAGGCGAAAGCCAGTGAGTTGTTGAGTTTGCGACAGGGGACGATGACGATCGAGGAAGTACCAGCAGAAGTTCTTTGATCTGCTACCTTTTTTGTCCTCATATTGCTTGATAGTTCTCTGGCAAAGTTTGATCATTTCCTTCAGGGTTTGAATCCTGATATTCATCGGATGGTTGCAGTGGGCGGCGATGGGACTTGCAAGGATTTGGTGGACCGTTGTCGCCAGGCCGAGGACAGTATTCAGAGGAACGGGGGACTTTACTCTTCTTCTTCCAGGCCAGCAAAGCTCTAGTCCTTTGGGTCCGAGAGGACAAGGTCTTTCAAGAATCCAAGAGGTACTTCTTCTTCTTCCTCTGGATCTGGTGGAGTGCATAACTTTGGTGGCCAAAGGCCCGAACCGTTGTCGTCAGTGCCAAAGCAGACATCCCGCCTGGGCAGTGTGGTCGATCAACCACTGCATGTTTCCAGTGTGGCCAGGAGGGTCACATGAAGAGAGATTGTCCTATACCTGATTGGGGCAGCGAGTGGTTCCAGAGGTTCTCAGGCATCTGTTCAGCCACCTCAGTATCAGCAGCCACCTTTTCAGCAGCAGTATTCGCAGCAGCGCCAGCAATCGCAGTAGTCTCAGAGACAGCCTACTCAGAATCCTTCTCGGGGTCATTCTTCTTTGAGGCCATGTACCCAGGGTCAGGTCTTTGCACTTAACCAGGAGCAGGCAGAGGATAACAGCGATCGGATGATTGCAGGTATCTGTAGTTTATGTGGTTTTCCTGCATATGTTTTAATTGATACCGGTGCATCGCATTCTTTTGTCTCAGCACGTTTTGCTAAGAAGTATAGATTGCCATTTATTCCTTTAAACGTGTTGCTAGTGGTTTCTACTCCTATGGGGAGCGAGGTTTTAGCCAAGCGTCTAGTTGTGGGTTGTGTTTTGGATTTCGAGGGACATCAGCTTAGTGCTAACCTAATGATTCTAGAAATGGAGGATTTCAATTGCATCATTGGGATAGATCTATTGACTACCTACCGAGCGATAGTGGATTGAATCAGAGGTTTTGTACAGTTTTCGTCCAAAGGATGAAGAGTCATGGTATTTCTATGGTGAGGAAGCGCGACCCCCGATGCCAGTGGTTTCAGCTCTGAAGGCCCGGCGTGCTTTAGAATCTGGCGGGGAAGGCTACCTTATCTACGCCATTGAAGCATCCTTAGGAGAGCCAGATATCCAAGAGATACCAGTGGTTCGTGACTTTCCAGATGTGTTTCCGGAGGAGATTCCAGGTTTGCCACAAGTAAGGGAAATTGAGTTTGGCATTGAGTTAGTGCCAGGGACTAAAACCGATTTTCAAGAACTCCTTACCGATTGGCACCGTCAGAAATGAAAGAGCTGCAGAAGCAATTGCAAGATCTTCTTGATAAGGGTTATATTCGACCAAGTGTTTTGCCATGGGGAGCCCCAGTACTGTTTGTCAAGAAGAAGGATGGTTCGATGCGGTTGTGTATTGACTACCGTCAGTTGAATCAGGTGACAGTGAAGAATCAGTATCCTCTTCCGCGGATAGATGATCTCTTTGATCAGTTGCAGGGTACTTCTGTCTATTCGAAAGATTGATCTTCGATCTGGGTATCATAAGTTGAGAGTTAGACAAGAGGACGTTCCTAAGACAGCATTTCGTACGCGGTATGGACACTATGAGTTTCTAGTGATGCCGTTTGGTTTGACGAATGCTTCAGCTTTTTTTATGGATCTGATGAACAGAGTTTTCCGCGACTTTCTGGATAAGTTCGTGGTGGTGTTCATCGATGACATTTTGGTGTATTTCTCGCAGCATGGATGAGCATGCCTACCATCTCTATACTGTACTGCAGGTTTTGAGGGAGAGACAGTTGTACGCGAAGCTGAGTAAGTGTGACTTCTGGATTGACCGAGTTGTGTTCCTTGGTCATGTAATTTCTCAGGAGGGCGCATCTGTTGATCCTAGCAAGACAGAGGCTATTCTGAATTGATCACGTCCGACTACAGATTCTGAGATTCGTAGTTTCCTTGGTTTAGCAGGATATTATCGTCGTTTTGTGGAGAATTTATCTCAGATAGCTAAGCCTTTGACTCAGTTGATGAAGAAAGACGCTTCTTTCGTTTGGTCCGATGCTTGTGAAGACAGTTTTCGTGAGTTGAGACGTCGTTGACGACAGCTCCAGTTCTTGCTTTACCGTCTGGATCAGGTGGTTTTGTAGTCTTCACTGATGCTGCTCTCCAGGGTTTGGGGTGTGTGTTTGACTCAGGAATGGCCACGTGATCGCTTATGCTTCCAGACAGTTGAAGACTCACGAGGAGAACTATCCCGTACATGATTTAGAGCTTGCAGCCATTGTCTTTGCTCTTAAGATTATAGCGTCACTATTTGTACGGAGAACGATTTGAGATCTTCACTGATCATAAGAGTTCTGAAGTAATCTGTTCACTCAGGCTGAGTTGAACATGCGACAACTTCGTTGGATGGATCTATTGAAGGATTATGATTGTGAGATCAAGTACCATCCAGGTTCTTCTAATCCTGTTGCTGACGTGCTTAGTTGCAAGATCTATGTTAGTTCCCTTCGTACCAGTTCGGTTTCGAAGGAAGTGGAGGAGTATTGTTCTTTGGGATTCACATTCCGTCATAAGAAAGAACAGCAAGGGATTCGTGGTCTCTTCTGTGCTTGCAGATCCAGCGCTATACAGACGAATCCGTGAAACTCATAATTCTGATCTAAAGACTCAGAAGTTGGCCACATTTGGCTGAGGGTAGTAATACTTCTGGTTTCCATTTACAGGGAGACGGTCTGTTGTGTCTTTCTGGTCGAGTTGTGGTACCCGAGGATTCTACTTTGAGGGATGCGATCTTATCGCAAGCTCACCGTAGTCGATTCTCTGTACATCCAGGCAGCATGAAGATGTACATGGATCTTCGCACTCGATTTTGGTGGAAAGGGATGAAGCGCAGCGTTTATCAGTTCGTATCCCGATGCCTTGTGTGTCAGCAGGTCAAGGCAGAGTTTAGACGACCCGGAGGGTTACTTCACAGCTTAGAGATTCCTGAATGGAAGTGGAGCATGTGACGATGGATTTTGTCACCCACTTACCTATGTCTTCCAGGAATTGTGATGCTATTTGGGTTGTCGTGGATCGGTTGTCAAACTCAGCGCATTTTCTTCCCTATAACCGCGATTACACCTTTGATAGGATGGCACAAATGTATGTGCGGGAGATTGTTCGATTGCATGGGATTCCGTTGAGCATTGTCAGCGATAGAGATCCGAGATTCACCTCGAGATTTTGGGGTAGTTTCCAGCGAGCCCTTGGTACTACTTTGAGCTTGAGTACGGCTTATCATCCAGAGACGGACGGACAGTCGGAGCGTACTATTCGCACTTAGAGGATATGCTTCACGCAGCGGTGATGGATTTTGGTCCAGCGTGGCATGATCATTTACCATTGGTGGAGTTCTCCTACAACAATAGTTACCATCGCAGCATTGGCATGGCACAATTTGAGGCTCTTTATAGACGCCGTTGTCGTACACCTTTGTTTTGGGACGAGGTTGGCGAGCGTCAGGTTTGAGGGTCCTCAGATGATTCAGCAGATGATTGATGCAGTAGAGTTGATCCGACGCAGGTTTAAGGAGCCCAGGATCGACAGGCTAGCTACGCGAAACACTCACCGCAGGCCACTTCATTTTGATGGTAGGGGAATACGTTTTCTTGTGTGTGTCACCTTTCCAGAAGGTGATGAGGTTTGGTCGCAAGGGTAAGCTAACACCTAGATTTATTGGTCCTTTCGAGATTCTCGAGAAGGTTGGGGATGTTGCTTATCATCTGGCCTTGCCACCCGATCTTTCGGAGATCCTCAATGTGTGTTCCACGTGTCCTTGTTGAGGCAGTATGTGGAGGACGAGTCGCATATTTTACATCCGACCGAGGTAAAGGTAGATCGGGATCTATCGTATGTGGAGAAACCCTGCGGATTCTTGACAGGAAGGACAAGGTAATTCGTAATAAGCGTATACCATTGGTGATGGTACAGTGGCAACGCAGAGGGACAGAGGAAGCTACTTGAGAGTTGGAGAACCGGATGTTAGCCGAGCACCCCGAGTTATTTTGAGATTTTGTACTTCCTTGTACCAAGTTTGTACTTGTTCAGTTGTAATAAGATTATTTGGTGGGCTATTTATGTTTTCCTCTAAGACTTAAATTTCGAGGACGAAATTTCTTAAGTGGGGGAGAATGTAGTAACCCGCATTTCTAATTAGTGATTAATGAGTAATTAATCACGTGATCATGTTTAGAATAAGTAAAACATGATTAAGTATGTTCCTGTTGGGATAACGGACTTCAAAATGGATTCAGAGCACTCGAATTAGTTGAATTTGGTTCAGCAGAATCGGACAATCTGAAGTGGATCGGAATCCGTGCCAGGATCGGAGGCTCCGATCGAGATCGGACGCTCCGTCGGCAAGATCGGAAGCTCCGATCTGGACTAGGGCACACGTCATCGCTTATGTCAGCAAGGTGACATCATGGCTGATGTAATATTGAGCGATCAGAAGCTCCGAAGGTGCGATCGGAGGTTCCGATCGAGTTCGGACATTCCGAACCAGGTTCGGAGGCTACCGAACGCTGTCTATAAATAGAGGAGTCCGGAGAATTCATTTTCTCGCACCAATTCCTCTCTTCTCTCTGATTCCTAAGCCTTCTAACTCAGATCTAGGGAGATCTAGGCATCCTACGAGAAATCCGGAAGTGGCTTAGTTATCTAGACGTCGTCGCGGAGCTACGGCCTAGTTTTGAGGCTATCTACAGCAAAGGGCTAACGACGGACGCAGGTATAGCTTTGGCATCCTAAAAATATTTAGGAGTATTCAATAGCTTAATTAAGGCTGTTAGAGCTTAATTTTTGATGCATGATATTTGCATTGTAGTAGCTAGTAGACTGGACTAGTAGGCTTGGAATCTAGACTAGCAGAGCTAGGTTTGACCAGCAGTGTTAGAGGTACGTAAGTACTGACCGAGATAGCCGGTATGATATATTTGCTTGTATGTTGCATGAGTATGTGCTATATGCTTTATCGTGTTTTAGCATGTTTTACCATCTTAGCACATACATGATTTTACGTGTGACTGCATCCAGAGAGATGTGAGTCATTGACAGTCTCCATAGGGAACCATGATCTCATTTTGGACTCGAGTCAGGTATGACAGTTTCCATATGAGGCTTGTATCCTGTTTTGGATTCGGGTCAGGATAGGGTTGGCTTAGCCCTGATATGGAGTATACGAGTACCCCGCGGAGTAGCTCTCAAGCCGGTACTGTATATTCTCGGCGCCATGAGCAAGTGTTTTCACTTTAGTTTTAAATCATCTGTGTGCGCATATTTGTATTTATATCATTGCTTCGTATTGAGCGTTCTAGCTCACGCCCCTGTGTTTGGGTATTGTGTACTTTGTGGTGGGGCAGGTTTGAGGCTTGACGGTCCAGGCGGCTCTCAGCAGGATTGAGCTTTGGAGAGTGCGAGATTATAGAGGGTAGGGATTTATTTACCTTGAACCTTCGATTTGGTTGTATAACAGTACTTATACACTTGTGATAGCGTCGGTTGTATTCTGCCGATTGGATTTATTGTATTTTAATTATCCGCTCTTTACGCTTTAAGCTTTTATTGCGTGAGCTTTTACTATAACTCTGATTAGGTAGTGGATCCGGGTTGGGTCACTACAGAGACTATCCTGCAACTAGGGGCACACCCCTGCTGCAGCTCCACAGCCTCGAACAGGACTCCACTACATGAGCACTACTCCGCTACTATATCTGAAACTGTCTTATTATACTATAAATATTTTCCCTACTCCAACTCTAAAATATGAGTACCCAAAGCCCTAAAATAGAGCTACGTGGGCGAAGGAGAGGATTTCGGAATTTGCACCAAATGAGGAGCTCGGACCTCATATTTATAGAACACGTTTGGATCGTCCGAACTAGCCTTCGGAGCGTCCGAACTGCTTCGAGCCGTCGATCGTCTCATCGGATTGTCCGATCTCCGCCATGTGTCAATCCAATCGCATGCAACCATGCACCTGTCCCGAACACGGTTCGGATCGTCCGATCTCGCCCTTCGGGTCATCCGAACTCTATCCGGATGATGTCACCTATGACATATTAATTTGGGACAGCTAGCTGGGCTATAGTTCGGGTCATCCGAACACACTTCGGATAGTCCGAAGTCTTCAGAGCCTCCAAAGCCTGGCTCCGTCCATGTTCGGATCCTCCGAACTCAGATTCGGAGCGTTCGAACCCTTCGAACCTTACCCACCATTTCCGAGTGGTCATGAATACAATTTCTGGACTCCAATTAATCCATTTTGGAATTTCTTTAATCATGTTTCTTACTTAATCTAAAAACATGATTACACGATTAATTTACACATTAATCGTTGATTTCGGATACGGGTCACGACATTCTCCACACCTAAAAAGATTTCTTCCTCGAAATCTAGGATAAAAACCTCGGACAGAACGTCCTAAAAACCCTTGCCTGAGTGTCTGGTCATAAATAGCTTCCGGCAAACTCAGACTCTTGTCAAATTCCCTGTAAGCAATCCATTAATGCTTTCTGCACCGCCAATTAATATCCTCCCAACTGAAAGATTACTGTGCTGCTGGTTTGACATTCAAATACTTTCTCGGCACTAATGTATCACAACACTGGATACGTTCTTCCATACGGAACCACGATCTCACTGCCCACGAAGGTATACAAACACCCGCTTGATCCTCGAGATCATCATCCCAAGTAAAAATTTTAAAATGATGAAGGACCAAGTCATAAACCTGAGACTAGTTTACGACATTCGTCGAATCACTAGCTGAAAATTGATCTAACCCATCTAATGGTTCCAAAACATTTTCAGTGCTTCAACACCTCTAGTCAGGAAACACTAATCCCAACACTGTGTTGACACAACAAAACCCAAATTTTTCTTCTCAAGAGAATCTTGTTGACCCCAAAAGCTATACTCCAACATAACTGGCTTTAACGTTGAATTCCAAACTGGTCATCCATCCACATGCCCCCACCGAAGCCAAAACAAGCTTCCCAAGCAATTACTGGATGGAAAACAAGAACATCCAGTCTAGTACCAAATCACAGTTCATGTTTCTTAGTAATAACTCAAAACCACTGTGCCCTGATGAAAAACTATCATCGCTCAATCGATAATGACACTAAGTCATCTTCTAACCATCGGGCTGCGAAGTCACGCCATAACATTGCAATAGAAGTTAATCACACCTCTGATGATCTACATCATCATCGACCATAGGTTATTCACAACGAATTCAATCGATTGACATCCTCCCTGATTGTTTATACATACTTGCAATCACTGTGCACAAATCAAGACTTCAGGCAAGCTACTACCAATATGCTCGACTGGGACATTTCATAGTGCACAGACATATGGAAACGCCTTTTTTTCCTAATTCCGTCTCGACCACCGACAGTTACACTGCGTCTGATATAACTCAACTCGAAAGTCTCTGGTTTGATACTCATCATCGCTCGTCCCAAACTATCCACAAGGTTTGAACATAAACGATCCTGGAACACTAAATCCCAATGGATCTCTCCAGATGTCAAATCATTCCTTTTTGCTGAAGGCATCAGCCTTAGCCGCTTGAAAAGACTAATTCATACAATTCCCTAGTCGCTCCGGGGAAAAACACTTATGCTCGAAGTTAAACTTGTCACCCAAAAACATCTCTGATTGTCGTTCATTGCTAAAATGCAATATATTTGACAAACAGTTTGCGCATGGATGTGACTCAGCTGACTCGAAAGAAACCAAATTTGATTCATCACGATCTTGCAAAAACTCTTCGGATCCCAAAGGCAAAAATCCACCGTTGGCTACTAAGTCAATTTTTGGACTATTCTTCAGTCTACTTCAGAGAATATCTCACATCCACTCGCTTGAAAGATTAGCTGACACCACCTGCTGGATCTCGAGAACTAGATCCCAGTTAATGTCCACATCTCATGATCATCCACTGATGTTCATACGGAGTACACAATTTTTCGTTGGATCTCAAAACACAATGGTATAACTAAGACATCAATCACAAGAAACAGCTGTCCTGGGGTAACTACCAATTACTTGCTTGTTTCTCCTGTCAATGTTAATAACCTAACTTGGACCATACAAGTCATATTGAAAATCTTTTGGTTATATTCGTCTCTGGAATGAAAACCTATAGGACTCCAAAGGATCACCTGCTCCGAGTCTGTACCAAGTACTCATCTCCTAAAGCCAATAAGCGACAAAATACTATTCCCAAGTATTCTCGATTGCTATATCACAAAATCATCACTGATTGGATTTACCCTATTAGATACCTCGTCGAAACTACTGAATTGCTCGCAACTTGTCCGATCAAACAATCGCTGATTATCTAATGCCTACTGTTGGGCATCAATCTATAACCATGACTCAGCTGCCACAAAGGATACATCTTATTTCCAAACACTTGGAATACTCAGTTTTGCTCTGGTTTCAACACACCCATAATTGATTAATCCATACTAATAGCTATTGTAGTGACCCGTATCCATCATAATTAATCGATTTAATGGAATAATTAATTCATGTAATCATGTTTAGATCTTATAAGTAGTAAACATGATTAAGGACAATTCCTCAAATGAGTTTAACGGAGTCCAAAAATGGATTCAGGACACTCGGAAAATGGTTCGGGAAGGTTCCAAGGGTTCGGATATGGTTCGGGAGGCTCCGAACCGGGTTAGGAGGCTACCGAAAACTAGATCGGAGGATCCGAAACCAAAGGATCGGAGGATCCGAAATGGGTTCGGTGGATCCGAGCTCGGATTCGGAGGCTCACGAAGATAATGCGTCATGGATGACATTTCATTGATGGGAACTTTGGTAGGGATACCAAAGTCAGGATCGGAGGCTCCGAACAGGAAAACGGAGGCTCCGAAGTCAAGAACGGGCGATACCGAAACCAGTTCGGAGGATCCGAAGTCGAGGTTCGGACGACCGAACTTTGCCTATATATAGAGGTCCGAAATTTCATTTTCAACTCGCACTATCTTTTTGCTCTCTCAATTCCTAGGCCTTCTAACTCAGATATAGCGGAGTTCTAGGCATTCTATTGGGGAATCCGGAAGTGGCATAGCGATCCAGGAGTCGAGGCAGAGCTGTGGCCTAGTTTTGAGGCAATTGTCATCAGCGGGCTGTCGATGGACGCAAGTATAGCTATGGTATCCTTAAATTATTTAGGAGTATGCAAAATTGTAGCTCTTAGTTAAGGATTTTAGAGCTTAAATTTTGATGCATGGGTATTTTGCATTGTAGATCTGATATAGGTGCGGAAACCTAGAGCGGGACTGCTAGAAACTGCCTGTAGTAAGGTACTCAAGTACAGTACTGAGATAGCCAGCGGGTTGTGCATGCTTATATGTTGCATTTGGTGTGTAATTTTATTATGCTTCATGTGCATATCACTATTGTGCCTGTCAATCTTGTGAGATAAGCCACGGTAGGGTCGCTCAGCCCCTGTCTGGGTTGGTTGATGTCTAGGGCCCAGTGTTTGTCGGGTCATGGGTGATTAGCATCTGGGGACACAGTCATAGTTCTAATAGGAATGAGCGAGTGTCGCAAAGGTTTTGCTCCCCGGGTTGTACCACTCATGTCCTAGGCGCCATTACTGAGCTGTTCTATACAGTTATCCCAGATATGGATACCCTATCATTTGCTGGCATCATATTTGTATGTTGTACCCAGTGCTTTTCGTATTGGTGTAGATTTTTTCCTTTCGGCTATTTTTTCAATTTGGTTGTATTTAAATAGGATATTGATTTAACCGGTAGTATTTCTGCCGGTCTGTCTTTATTTAAGTCTTTTTCGCAGAGATTTATTTAATGGCATGTTTAAATATGCTCTTAACTCTGATTAGCTAGCGGATACGGGTTAAGGGTCGCTACAGCTATTAGTAGCCTATCGACACAATCTCGTGCCTTACTTCGGAATTGCTTGCCTCGTACACTGAACTTAATGAACCTAACTCTAGCAGAGTTAGCACTAATAACCACTAGTAGTCATTAGCACAAAATCCCGTGCCACCTTAGCACTACCAATCGTTGTCTTGTTCATCCAAGGAAAACATCAAGATAAAACTAAGCCCATTTCCATCCCATAAGGATAATCCTACGCTCAATCTATGAAAAATATCAGGACAGTACTTAGTGCAAACACTGGACTCACTTTCCTTGCCTCGTTCATTCAGGATGAACATCCCCCCCCCACCCACCCAACGATTCGTAAAATTCACAATCATAACTAACGAATCTCCAAGATTCTATCAATCTCACGCTCTATACTATCCTTATCATATTCCTTGTTAAGACTGTACATCAATTTAAGACTAAGGTAGCTTACCACGATAAACCCACCTGGAAAATCACCAAGGTTTCACGGTCATAGGCCATGCTTACCTCACATAGCATATAGTCTTGTTCAATCCTCAACATGATATAATCCCCCAATTTTTTTTTTTTTTTTTTTTTACTGATGAAGCCAATCATCCAAGGATTAGTCCTCGTATTCGAGCTTGAAGTCTTATAACAGCATCCAATCCAAGTTCTTGGATGATTCCTATCACAGGAAAACTCTAACCACAACTCTGATGACAACCTCTAGTCCATTGCTGGTAGAAATCCTTCTTCTAATTAGATTCACACGTCTAGCAGTAACTCAAAGGTTTAAAACCTATTTGCTCAGAGTAAACACTTGTCAAGGAACTCCCTCCATGACTGGTTCCCATAGAAGAATCACACTCAAACTATATCTCTGGCACACCAGACGATATCAAACCATCGATATCAAATCGGATATCTTAATCCAAGGTCAAACCCTGTCGATGACTGCTACCAAATCCCTAGACTGAGTTGCTTTCCCACTGCCGATCCTGAGGCACAAAGCGCTCCCAGGTATTGATGGCATAGGGTCGCGCCCCATCACGTCTAGTCTTGGTCATAGCCCACAACTATCGGCATATACTGGACCTGGAATCTCGATGAAAAACCCATCATCACAAGTCTCAAACCTAACGAAGGTCAAACAGCTTACTGTTCTAAGAAAAAACAACCTTGAATAAAGCCCAATTTTCTAAACCGAACAATTTTCCTATGCCTCTAGATGAGTCCACTCATTGCTGGCACTATCTTAGTCCACTGACTAACTAGGTCAATCCTAGGGAAACGCCAGGGATAACCGTGTAGTAGCCCGTAACCAAAACAGTAATTAAAGGAATTAAACATAATTACTTAAATAAAGTTCTTTTTAGGAAGCTGCCGAAAGGTAGGTTCGCGAAGTTCCAAACCGGATCGGAAGACTCCGATGCTAGGATCGGAAGCTCCGATCATATTACGTAATCCATGACGATTGGCTAGATCGGAAGCTCCGATCATGGACCGGAAAGCTCCGTTCACCCCTTATCCGAAGGTCAACATGTGATATTTGACAGTGGGACAGATCAGGATCTTCGGAAAGCTAACCGATGGAAGGGATCGGACGTTCTGTTCGAGGTTCGGACGTTCCGTTCAAGGTTCGGAAGTTCCGAGCGTTGTCTATAAATATAGTAGGCCGAGGCTTCACTTTCATTTGCCAATTCGAGTTTTCTTTCCATTCTAGTCCTTTTGGAGCTGTTTAGTCTTCCTAGGTTTGGTCCGCGAGGTCGGCGAGGCATTCGATAGGTCGTAGCGGAGTTGTGCCCAAGTTATGGAGGAATCGACATCAACGGGCTAACGGCGGACGAAGGTATAGCTTTTGCTTCCTATAACTATTTTGAGTATGCGATAGCTTCGTTAAGGCTTGTAGAGCACTCTTTAATGATAGTAGTTATCATTTGGCACGTGTAGAGCAGACTATAGGCGTGGACCTAGAGTTGGTAGAGCTTGCACTGTATTGAGGTACGAAAGTACTGGTTCGAGATATCCTTGATCGGAGTATGCATGCAATTATGTCGACTGCCATGATTTATATGCCATGATATTATGCTGCATTCATTTGCATCTTGCTGTATCTCTTTCGAGATGTCTGTTAGTAGGGTTGTACCCTATCTGATTAGTGGTATGGACTTTCCATCGATTTGGTGTCCGGCGGATCCCACGGTTGAGCTCGGTAATGGGAGCCACCTCCTGAAGCGACGGCACAGCGTGCTACATACCAGGGCCCGGTCTGTCTCTGTTATCTGATCCTTGACCTCGAGTCTATAGGGAGTTCACTTTGCTATGCATGTATACTCATACTCTCGCACTGGAGCGTTTTATGCTTCCACGTCTCCGTACTCTGTGTTTTCTGGACACCCTATTCCATGGGGCAGGTTTGCGATTGGATGAGGAGGGTGGATCCAGGAGGGGCTAGTCAGTGGTTGGCCAGCTGGAGCTTCGTCTAGGTATTTATTACTGTTGTTATTGGGTTTAATACAGCTATTCGATTTGGTTTGTAAAATTATTGGATAAATTAACATAGATGTCGATTCTTTTCTTGGGGATTGTATATTTTGATTATGGATTCCGCAGTTCTAATTCTGATATCTGTTTCATTGAAAGTTAATTGCATGCATAAGTTCTGTTTAGTAGGTGATCCGGGTAAGGGTCACTAACATTTATAGGTATCAGCGCATGCAAAAGGAAATTCTTGGAGAGATTTTAGTCTCTTTCTTGAGGTATTTATTGCTAGATGTCAAATACGTGAACGACCAGGAGTTCTCATGGCAGTGTTGGTGGGCATTGGGGTGATGCCGACCTGGGAGCCTCCCCCCCCGTCGAGAACGGCGTCATCGGTCACCATGGACGACGAGCGTTACACTGTTGCGTCGAATCTTAGCTATGGGTCCCTATAAGCCCTTAGTTGGAGGTGAGTCTCCGGAGGATTGGGTGAACTGGTTAGACCGCATGGAGACGACTATTTCAGACTTTCCAATGCACCGGAGGAGCAGAACGGTGGAGACCCACTAGGACAATCTTCTGGATGGGCGTGCGCGCATTGGTGGAGGCTTACTTCTGCACCTTTTGTTGCGGCGGAGAGGAGTGGCCACCTGGGCCGAGTTCCGCAACGGCTTTCCAAAATCGGTATTTTCCTCCTTGCACTCGTAAGTTCAATAGGGAGGCGAGCTACTGAGTCTGGAACAGGGTGAGACATGTCTAACGATGAGTATCAGCAGAGGATTTCTTTGATCTGCTATCTATTGCCTTGAGAGTGCTGATAGCTCAGAGATGAAGTATAATATGTTCCTTCAGGGCCTTAACCCTGAGATCCATGAACCGTTGTGGCGGTTGGCGGACGACATGTCCTACGAGGGTTTGGTGACGACCGTTGTCATCAAGCGGGAGGACAGCATTCGGCGAAACAAGTATTTCTCTCAGTAGAGGACCTGCTAGTTCTTTGGGTCCCCGTGCCCAAACTGTCAAGAAGTCTAGATCTTCTTCTTCCTCTGGTTCTGGAGGTGTTGTCACGTTTTTGGTAAGAAGCACAAGGGTGATCACTGTGGGAAGGAAGAACCATCCATCCGACAAGTGTCGTAGAGATTCTGGTCAGCGCGCGAGCGCATCTCGCGTTGGAGAGAATGGTCACATCCGGAGGGTAATTGTCCTGATGTCGTCGGGAGGCGGTTCTGGTATTCTGGTTCAGGATCGGGTTCTCAGGCCCACGTTATCTGCAGAGGTCGCATGGACAGTCTGCTGGGGGTTCTCATTTGAGGGCCACGAGCTTCTAGGCCAGGGGTTTGCCCTGAGACATGACTCAGGATGTCGGAAGAGAATGAGGAAGTCATCGCAGGTACGTTCTGCTTTATGGTTATACCTGCTTCTTGTACTTATTGACACTGGTGCATCTCATTCCTTCATTTCATGCACGTTTTGTTTAAGAGGCAGTAATTTCACCATGCATTGCTCTAGACGTAGTGATGTCTATTTCTACTCCGATGGGCCAATCTGCTTGTTGGTCTAAGCGTCTAGTGATGGGTTGCCCTTTATAGTTCGAAGAGGAAAATTCTGTTAGCGAATCGTCCATGGTCGTGGCGATGGATGACTTTGATTTGCATTCTGGGATTAGATGTGTTGACTACCTATCGAGCTTCAGTAGAACTGCGATCTAAGATTAGTACGCTTTCATTCCGGACGGGGTGACGAGATTGTGGTTTTCTAATGGTGAGGGGTAGCGGCGGACCCCCAATGCCTTTAGGTATCAGCTTTGAGAGGACGTGTCGAGCTCTAGGATGTCTGGAGGGGAAGGCTACCTTATCCTTATGCGCAGTTTGATTTGTCCTGAATGTAGTATTGGGATAGAGAGCATTCCTGTTGTGGATGTGAATTTCCAGATGTGTTTCCTGGGATGAGATTCCGTGGATTTTCCTCCTGCTAGGGAAGTCGAGTTTGGCATAGAGTGGATGCTAGGGTACTTCGCCTATTTCTAGAGCACTCGTCCATCTGGCTCCATCGCAGATGCCGTGATTTGATGATATTCAGCTACAGGATACTTTTGGACAGAGGGGTGGTTACATTCGTCATAGTGTATCTCCTTGGGGAGCTCCTGTTCTCTTCGTGAAGAAGAAGGATGGGTCGATGCGGGTATGTGCATTGACTATCGGCGCTGAAGATCGAGTTCTTGTGAAGAACAAGTATCCATTGCCTCGTATTGATGAATTGGTTCGATCAGCTGCAGGGACTGGTCACTACGGTCGAGTTTACTCCATGATTGACTTGAGATTCTGCAGGTTTTAATCAGTTGAGTGTCCGTGATCAGGACTGTCGCCATGACTGTCATTTCGTACTCGCTCATGGTCATTACGAGTTCCTAGTGATGCCATTTGGTTTGGACTAATGTCGTCTGAATCGACATATTTCAATGGAGATTTGCTGTAATCGTGTCTTCAGGGAAGTACTTGGACAAGTTTGTCGTGGTCTTCATTGACGACATCTTGGTGCTATTCGCGTAATACGAAAAAGCATGTTTCTCACTTGCGGGTTAGTGCTACAGTCTCTTCGGGTATGTGCAGTTGTACGCCAAGCTGAGCAAGTGTTGAGTTTCTGGATGGATAGAGTGGTCTTTTCTTTCTTTTTTTGGGCCATATTTCATATCCTGGATTAAGGGATTTCTGTTGATCCAAGTCAAGATTGATGTGTGGTACTTAGAGTGTGGTCGCTGTCCGAGGACAGTTGAATGAGTTCCGTAGTTTTCTGGGTCTAGCTGGTATTATCGTCGCTTTCATTCTGGAACTTCTCTCAAGTTAGCTCGACCGTTGACGCAGCTTACCCGCAAGGGTGTGGATTTCGAAGTGGTCCTCCGAGTTTGATGTGAGGAGAATTTCCGTGAGCTTTGACGGCGGGTTTGACTTCTGCGCCGGTGTTGGCTTTACCGTCAGGAATCTGGAGGGTATGTGGTAGACAAGATGCTTCTCTTCAGGTGTTTAGGTTGTGTATTGGTACTGTCAGAATGGGCATGTGATTGCAGACGCTTCTAGACAGCTGAATTTGAAAGCTTCACGAGGACAACTATTCAGTCCATGATTTGGAGTTAGCAGCGCATTGTGTTCGCTTTGAAGATGTGGTGGCGTCCTTATCTGTTTATGGCGAGAAATTTGAGATCTTCACCAACCATAAGAGTCTCAATTATGTTTGTTCACTCAGGCGGAGTTATTGAACATGAGACAGAGACGTTGGATGGGATTTGCTTAAGGACTTTGATTGCGAGATTAAGTACCATCCGGGAGCTGCTATTCTCACCGCTGATGCTTTGAGTCGCAAGGTGCGAGTAATCCGCACGTCCTGTGTGTGTGCGATGTTCTGCTTCGAATCAGGTGACTGGTGTTACATCAGGTTATTACTTCAAGCATTAAGAAAGGTATTGCAGAGTATCCAGATGTTTGCGCATATTATCTGAGCCAGCTATGTATTCGCGGAGATACGAATGATGCTCAGATGTCTGATCTCGATAAACCCAGCGTTTAGCTCGTTCTAAGCTTAACGAGGGGTAGCTCGTCTCAGATTTCATAATAAGTCAGATGGCTTTCTTGGTGTTTGTCTGGTAGGCTTGTGATTTCTCAGGATGAAGAGTTGCTGAGAGGAGATTTTGTCTCAGGGTGCATCGCATCTAAGTTGAGTATTCACCCTGGGAGCAACCAAGATGTACGAAGGATCTCCAGTACTCGTTTAGGTGGAAGGGCATGAAAACGCAGTGTTTATCAGTTTGTTTCGAGATGTTTGGTTTGTCAACAGGTCAAGGCAGAGCACCGACGACCTGGAGTGATTGGCTTCACTGTCTGCCCTATTCCCTGAATGGAAATGGGAGTTTATCACAATGGACTTTGTGACCCATTTGCTGGTATCCTTGAGGATAACTGTGATGCTAGTCTGGGTTGTGGTGGATCCGACTCACCAAGTCAGCGCATTTCATTTCCTATAGTCGAGATAGTAGCTCTGTGGAACGCATGGCCACGGATGTTCAATTTCAGGAGATCGTCCGACTTCATGGAGTTGCTGTGAGCCCCCCATTGTCAGCGATCGGGGGACCCCCAGGTTTACTTCTAGAGTCTGGGGAGTGTTGGCGTGCGATGGGTACTGAGTCTCAGTTTGAGTACAGCCTATCATTCCGATGAGTGATGGGTCAGTCAGAGCGCACTATCCGTACGGTAGTGTATATGCTTAGAGCGGTGCGTCATGGATGGTGGTTCAGCCTGGCAGGATCATTTGCCGTTGAGTCGAAGTTCGCTTACAACGAACAGCTATCACACTAGTATGGGGATGGCACCTTTTGAGGCGTTGTATGGGCGACGTTGTTGCTGAATCCACTCTTCTAGGAAGAAGTGGGGGTAGAGTAGAGCAAGGAATGAAGGACCGGAGTTTATCAGGCACTGCGATAGAGACATTGTATGATTAGCATATCAAGAAACGGAATTAAGACTGCACAGGTTCGTCAGGTCAGCTATGCTAAATAATCAAAGGGGCCGTAGGCCTTTGCCTAGTTTGAGGTCGGGGAGGTGAGGGAAAAAAACAAAAAAGTGTTTATCTGAGAGTGTCACCTTTTCCGCAAGATTCTCAGATTTGGCCTTAAGGGTGCAAGTTGTCCTCCCAGATTTATCGGTCCGTTTGAGATCTTGGAGGAGCCATTGGCGATTTGGCTTATCCGACTAGCTTTGCCACCTCGAGCATCTATCCAGTATATCACGACGTGTTTCCACGTAGCACTGTTGCGCGATGGTTATGTGGCGGTATGGAATCTTCATGTATTCTGCGCAGCGATTCTGAGGTTCATGTAGACATAGGATTTGACTTATAGTTGACGAAACCTCTTTTCGTATCCTGGATTATAAGGTTGATAAGGATTTTACGGAACAACAGACATTCCTATGGTTTTGTAGTTCAGTGGCAGTAGCCTGAGGCAACTGGAAGGAGAAGATACTTGGGAAGCTTGAGGACAGGATGCGTAAGAAGGACCATCCTGAGTTGTTTTGATTTCATGTTCTTTGAGTTGGTATCCAGTTGCAAACTTCTGTAAACATTTTATTTGAGATAAAGAATGTTTCTGATTTTGTTGTATTTTGAAATTCGGTAACTTAAGATCTGATTTCGAGGACGAAATATCTTAAGTGGGGGAGAATTGTAGATAGCCCCGTAACCAAATCTAGTAATTAAAGGAATTAGAATCATGAATTTACTTAAATAGAGTGTCGGAAACGACTCCGAAGGTAGGTTCGTAATTTCCGAACAGGATCGGAAGCTCCGATGCAGGATGATCGGAAGCTCCGATGCAGGTATCGGAAGCTAGCCGATCATATTACGTCATCCATGACGATTGGCTAGATCGGAAGCTTCGATCAGTGGACCCGGGAAGCTCCGATCACCCCCTATCCGAAGTTCAACAAGTGATATTTTGACACGTGGCAGATCAGGATCACTTCTGGAAGCGATCCGATGGCAGGATCGGACATTCCGCTCGAGGTTCGGACGATCCGATCAAGGTATTTCGAAAGTTTCCCCGATCGTTGTCTATAAATAGTAGGCCGAGGCGTCACTTTCATTTGCCAATTCCGAGTTCACCTTTCCATTCTAGTCCTTTTTGATCTTTTCTAGTCTTCCTAGGTTTGTTCCGGAGGTCGGCGAGGCTTTCGAAAGATCGAAGCGGAGTTGTGCCCAAGTTCTGGAGGCATCGACATTCATAGGGCTAACGACGGACGTGAGGTATAGCTTTTTGCCTTCCTATAAATATTTATGAGTATGCAATAGCATTAGTTAAGGCTTTTAGACAACTTTAATGAAAGTAGTATCATTTTGCAGTGAATAGCAGAATATAGGCGTGGACCTAGAGGTTGGTAGAGCTTGCACTGTATGGAGGAACGAAAGTACTGTTTGAGATATCCTGACTGAGTATGCATGTATTATGTGACTGCATGATTTATATGCCAAGATATTATTCAGCATTCATTTGCCTCTTGCTGTTATCTCTTTCGAGATGACAGTTAGAAGGGGTGTACGCCTATCCTGTTAGTGGATGGGACGTCCATCGATTTGGGTTTCGGCGTATCCACGGTTATCTCGGTATGGAGCCACCTCCTGAATCGAAAAACGGCACAGCGTGCTACATACCAGGGCTCGGTTCTGACTCTGTTATCTGATCCTTGCCCGTCGAGTCTATAGGGAGTTCACTTTGCATGCATGTATACTCATACTCTCGCACTGAGCATTTTATGCTCACGTCTCGTACTCTGTGTTTTCTGGACACCCTATTCCATGGGACAGGTTTGCGATTGGACGAGGAGGGTGGATCCAGGAGGGGCTAGTCAGTGGTTGGCCAGCTGGAGCTTCGTCTAGGTTTTATTACTGTTGTTTTGGGTTTATACAGCTATTCGATTTGATTGTATATTATTGGATAAATTACAGATTCCTTTTCTTGGGATTGTATATTTTGATTATGGATTCCGCAGTTTTATTCTGACATCTGTTTCATTAAGTTAATTGCATGCATAAGTTCTGTTTAGTAGGTGATCCGGGTAAGGGTCACTACAAACCGCAAGTCAAACAGTCACAACTGACCCACTCAAATCCCATGAGCTGCAATAGTTGAACACTAATCAACTAAACCCAATTCAAACTTCCGCACAATCATGCAATCATTCAATTGCTGAATAAATAATACATGTATCACTTATTTCAAGTTATGTACAATTCTCTTTATTACAATCTCATGTAATAATACAGTATTCAAAATACAATGAAATGTACAATCGAACTTGAAATGATACAACCAAAGTATGATGATTCATTACAACTGAAATACTGTTTACAAATTACATCAATACAGTATTTAAATCATCGTACTAGTCTTCGTTTCTTGAGCATGAAGCTTCTAATCGACACACGCATCGATACAAGCATACTCCCGAACAAGTCTCTCTAACTGTCCTCCTACAAAGAACTCCGGAGAAATGGCACGTGATAGCTAACCAGAAATGCTCTGCATCAGTGCATGTCAGTCGACCTCTTCTGCTCACGATCTACCAACAGCTTTCTTCTTGTAACCAAATCATTCTTTTGAACATGAAGTTTCCCGTATGCCTACCAAAAGCATCGATACTAGCATACTGCCAAAAATATGTTCTTCATGAGTTTAATGACCTTACGCTCGAAACCTGTCATGCCTTAGGCACTCGAGGCATTCCCTGGTAAAGGTCTATCTGACAATCTCTCCAACTACGACTGGAGAATCTTCAGAGTAGTTTCATCATGGTAATGACTGTACAGATGCAAGCATCAAGTAAGTCCCCACCAATCCTCTGGCATCCGGTACTCGATCCAAAACTAGGATCCACATGAGTAGAAATCTCAAACGCTCGGCACGATCCATTACTCCTGTCCGTACTTGCTGGTATCCCATAAGCCAAATCTTCAGAATTCCTGCCGATGATGATAATCTTCGGGCAATCATAGCATCATCACCTCTTCGAAGGTCTCATCAATCCTATAAGGATAACCCAAAGTCTCATTACTATATCCCAAGTCTCTTCCATGCATGCGCTCTGATACCAATAAATGTAGCGACCCAACCCGGATCCACTACCTAATCAGAGTTAAGAGCATAATTAAGCATGCATTAAAATAAATCGCTGCGGAAGACTTAAATAAAAGCAGACCGGCAGAATACAGTCGGTTAAACTAATTCGATTATACAACTCAATCGAATGAATGAGCCTAAAGGGCAAAACCTACAGCTAATCCTGCTGTCTTCACTAGTCACTGGCTACTCCAAGCTCCTGGTGCTCAATCCTGCACCTACACCTGCCCCGTCGAATGGGGTGTCCAGATACACAGAAAATACTGGATGTGAGCTCTAAGATCAATACAAAAGCAATGATATATAAAATATATGCAACACATAAGTGTATTTAAAACGAGAGTAAAACAGTACTCAGAGGCGCCATGAATATACAGGGCAATATCGGGTAGCAAGTCTGTGGTGCCGCTCCTATATTCACCTATCAACTATAGCGTCTACTCCACTATCATGGTCGCTCCTAGTGATAGCAAAACCAGGGGCTGAGTGTCCCCAGACATGAATCCGCAGGAAGTAACGCCTCACTGACAGAAACTGTCAATGACTCGCATCATACCAGATGCAGTCAACCGTAAAAACATGCATGTGCTAAAGCCGTAAAACATGGTAAAACAAGTAGCACATACTCATGAAACACATACAATATATATCATGATGTCTATCTCAGTCAGTACTTACGTACCTTACTACAAGTAGTCCTAGCAGTCCCACTCTAGGTTCTAAGCCTATCATCAACTCTACAATGCAAATATCCATGCATCATTAATTAAGCTCTAAAATCCTTAACTAAGCTATTGCATACTCCTAAATAATTTAAGGAGACCATAGCTATACCTGCGTCCGTCGTCAGCCCACTGATGGCGACTATCCTGCAACTAGGGGCACACCCCTGCTGCAGCTCCACAGCCTCGAGCGCGGCTTCACTACACGAGCACTGCTCCGCTACTATGTCAGACACTGTCTGATTATACTAGAATATTTTCCCTACCCCAACTCTAAAATAAGAGTATCCAAAGCCCTAAAATAGAGCCACGTGGGCGAAGGAGAGGATTTTGGAATTTGCACCAAATGAGAAGCTCGGACCTCATATTTATAGAACACGTTCGGATCGTCTGAACTAGCCTTCGGAGCGTCCGAACTACTTTGGGCCATCCGATCGTCTCATCGGATCGTCCGATCTCCGCCACGTGTCAATCCAATCGCATGCAACCATGCACCTGTCCCGAACACTGTTCGGATCGTCCGATCTCGCCCTTTGGGTCATACAAACTCTGTCAGGATGACGTCACCGATGACATATTAATTTGGGACAGCTGGCTGGGCTATAGTTCGGGTCATCCGAACCCACTTCGGATCGTCCGAAGTCTTCAGAGCCTCCAAAGCCTGGCTCCGTCCATGTTCGGATCCTCCGAACTCAGGTTCGGAGCGTCCGAACCCTTCGAACCTTACCCACCATTTTCGAGTGTCCTGAATCTATTTCTGGACTCCATTAATCCATTTGGAATTTCCTTAATCATGTTTTACTTAATCTAAACATGATTACATGATTAATTACGCATTAATCGTTAATTTCGGATACGGGTCACTACAACGTAAATGAGTACAATGAGGTACGGAAAAATCTAAATTTTTGTTGTGAAAATCATCGTTTACTGCTGATGATTATCGTTTCTGCACTGGTTGATATTTGTATGATTTAATTGTGGATTGAGACTTGTCTAGAACTAGTTCAGACACTCTTTGAGGCGAAATACGGGCAAAACTGTGATTAGGAATGATTTAGGCAATTTTTCTGAAATCGTTTGAGCCTTTCAAGCTACCTATTTATATATTTTGTCCCTAGTACCTTGTTTGAGCTTATTGAAAATCGAATGGCATGCATGTAAACGTGTGATTAAACCCCCATTCGTCATTATTTCAAGGTCCTACATTGACTACCTGAATAGCCTAAACACTAATTCCTACCTTTAAGGGAGTAATTTGAATACTAAAATGTTATATTCTCCTAGTTTTATTTGTGAAAAATGAAATGGTGTGGTAGATGAATTGAAAAGAAAAAGGTAGTAGTGAAAAAAAAATGGTAGAAGAAAGAGGTGTGAGAGAATGAGAAGAAGTGAAAAAAATTGAAAAATCATTGAAAAATAAATGAAGAAAATAAGTGTAAATTTGTGAATGAAAAGGAGTTGAAGTGAAATTAGAGCATAAATATAAATTACTCCTTATTTTGAATTCTTATCCTTCATTTGTAGCCATGAGCCAGGATTTATATAAGCTGATTAAGTCCTATTGATCGAGTCTCAGTTGCCCAATATACTAGTGGAGAAGAGTTGCGAGAATTTAGCCTATGGATTGTTGATTGATACGTTTAATGATTATGAATTTTTATCTAAACACGCACACACTATTATTCGTTGCATTTACCTATTTATGAGTGTTTTTTTATTAATATTCCTATATTTGATCTTATGCTACCTTGAAAAGTCCTCATGATCTATGAATGTGTGAATTGAACTTGGATAAGGGTGTTTTGAATTTGAGTTGTGGAGATTGTGAGTTTATTCGATTATTTGTGTTATGATTAAAACTTTCAAGTGTTAGTAGGTTGGATGAGATTGGATTTGATTTTTTTTGAAATCATTGCTGAGGCCATTGCTCCATAGTATTTCTTGGCTATTCTTGTTGGTTTTGGTGATATGAAGTTTTTGGATATTGTTTTTAATAGTTTTGCTCGGGACTAGCAAAAGTCTAAGTTTGGGGGTATTTGATAAGTGTATTTTATACACTTAATTTATATGATTTTAATTATTAAATGTTGGTTTCGAGCAGATTTATGTGGGTTTTTGTTGTTTTTGTGATTGTAGGAAATTATCGAATTATTGTGGAAAAGAAGAAGAAAATGAGATTGATGAAGAGAATTTAAAGAAGCTGGGAAGAAAAAGAAAGGAAAAGAAAGAAGAGAAGTCAAGAGAAGAAAAAGAAAAGAAACGTACAAACAAGAAGGAAAGTTATTGGGCCTTTCATAATGGGCCAAAAGATTAGCGCTAAAGTTTAGCACTTGAGGAAAGCTATCGCGCTACATTATGAGATATTGAAGATTTAAGCAGAGGCTTATGCGCGCCCGCCTTTAGTTCTGGAGCGCCCGCGCGTCGCGAGATTTCAGCGTGACAAGATTTTAGAGTTTTATCGGGAAGGAAATATTTTATTTTCATGGGCTTTTGAGTGATCTTTTTCCATGCCATATAAAAGGGAATTTATGTTTGTTTGTAAAAGAGAAGCCGCCACACACCACACATACAGATCAGATAAAAGATCGTGACTTTATGTGGAATTTCTATGAAGAATTTCTGGAGCTTAATTGAAGAACAAAGATGGAGTTCGATAGATCGGACACGGTGTCGATGACAGATTTGTTTCCTTTATCTTTTATTTAATTCTGAATATGTTGAATTTTCTGAACATGTTTTGTTTTATTCAGAATTTTATTATGAACTAAATTTTTAGAGTCTAGAGGTCGGATGGAACCTGGTGTAGACACTTTCATGAATTTTTGATTTTATTGAATTGAGTTTCTTCTAGATTAATTATTTTTTCTAGAATTGATTGTCTTTTCAATTATCTGATCAATAATTGATTTGTTATATTTATTTGAAATCTGGCACTTGGGAGAGGAGATTTTGAATAGGACCAATAGAGAATACACTGTTAATTATTTATATCGCTCGGGAGATTGTATAATTTTAACAGAGCTTTTAAAAAAAACATTGTTTTGAATTGATCACTGCAAGTAGATTCTTAATAGGGATATTGGAATTGAATTGTAGTTGATATATTTTATTCGGCACTCGGGAGAGGAAATAATACACTTAAGTGTTCTTAGCTATTAATTGATTAAAATTCATGAAGATTAATTAATTAGTATTGACTGTTGTTGAAACCAGGTGAAATCTATACCTCTAGACCATTATTCTCTGATTGATTATATCTGCAATTTGTGTGCGTGCTATCAAAAATATCCTGATTTTTTTTATTTATTGCGAAATTCTCAAATATTTATTTTCTAGATAAAGTTTGGACTATTTTAATTACAAGCAATGAATATTTTCATTTTACTCCATGTGGGATCTATATCTGATTTTATCACTATATTAAAACTTGACACTCGTACGCTTGCGAGGAATTTTCACAACACCTAAGTTGGAATGGGGACCAAAGTTACTTTATCTTGTTTTTGCAAGTAAAAAGAAGTGAACTGATCAAACAATCAGTCTGGTACTTGGACAATAAGTGTTCAAGGCATATGACTGGAGGCATAAGGATAATGTCTGAATATATACAAGGACCAGGACCTTAGATCACCTTCGGAGACAACTCTAAAGGTACAACTATGGGTAAGGATAATCTTATCCATGGAAATATTAGCATTAAAGTTGTTTTATTGTAGAAAATTTGAAATATAATTTGATTATTATTAGTCAATTATGTGATTATTATTATTGTGTAGAATTCCAAAAGCACACTTTCACCATAAAACATCAGTATGGACTAATAATTATGATAGGAAAAAGAATTGGTAACACCTACAGAGTAAACTGGTCAGATCAACCACTTACTTCAATCTGTCTGGTTGCTACAAAGAAGAACCAGAACTAGTTATGGCACAAGAGACTCAATCAATTGAAATTCAAAGATTTAGCCAATCTGAGTAAGCATGAATTGTTTACAGGTCTGCCTAAAATTGAGTTTTCAAAAGACAAGGTTTGTACTGCTTGCCAGCTATGTAAGCAAGTCAGATCAAGTTTTAAAAACAAAGGTTGTAAATCTTCTTCCAAAAGTTTAGAGCTCCTGCATATGGATCTTTTTGGTCCTTTACTAGTAATGAGCTTAGGGCGAATGAAGTACACTTTGGTTATTGTTGATAATTTTTCAAGATTTACTTGGGTGATATTTTTAAAATCCAAAGATCAAACTGCCGCCCAATTGATTAAACTTATTTTAAGACTTCAAAACGAGAAATCTCAAATGGTTGTTAAAATTAGAAGTGACAAAGGTATCGAATTTACAAATCAAAATTTGTCTATTTATGTGGAAAGTCTTGGAAGCAAGCATGAATTTTCTGCAGCTAGAACAACAAAATGGTGTTGCAAAAAAGAATAATAGAACTCTAAAAGAAGCTGCTATAACAATGATTGCTGATTTAGGTATTTCACAAAAAATTTGGGCAGAAGCTGTAAACACAGCTTGCTATACTCAGAACAGATCAATTATTAATAAAAAAGATTGAAAAAACACCTTATGAGATCTGGTATGATAAATTTCCAGTGATATCTTACTTCAAGGTATTTGTTGCAAATGCTTCATTCACAACAATGAAAAAACTCATCTGACTGCTCTAGATGTCATATCAGATGTTGGTTTGTTTCTCGGATACTCATCTGTTAGTAAAGCTTACAGAGTCTTTAATACTAAAACTCTAACAGTTGAAGAATCAATTCATGTTGTTTTTGATGAAACAACTGTTACTAATGAATCTCCAAGCTTGAATGATCTTAGAAACAAAATATAAGATTCCAATTAATACACAAATGATGAAGAGAGATCCAGATCAGACGGAATAGATAAAATCCATGTGAACAAGAACAAATTGAAGAACAGAGACCAGAAGAACCACCAATTGATAATGAATTTCCAAAAAATACAGATCACATTGAAAATCAAGATGATCAAGTTCAACAAGGCAATACAGATCAACTTGGTCCAAATTACAAGTGGAGCAAAACTCATCCACCAAACTTGGTAATAGGTAATCCATCTGCACCTTTGAGAACCAGAGGTCAGATGATGAGTGAAATATTGCATGCTGCTTTCATTTTTCAGATAGAACCTAAGAAAGTATAAGAAGCTTTACTTGATATTAATTTGATAGAAGCTATGCAAGATGAATTGAATCAATTTGAAAGAAATTCATTCTAGAACTTAGTATCTAGACAATCTGATAAATTTGTGATAGGAACCAGATGCGTTTTTAAGAACAAACTCAATGAGAATGGCATTCTAGTTAGGAA